>NC_081573.1:914386-951665 GCF_022355385.1 Mustela nigripes
CTTTTTTTTTTAAGATTTTATTTATTTATTTGACAGAGAGAGATTACAAGCAGGCAGAGAGGAAGGTAGAGAGAGAGAGAGGAGAAAGCAGGCTCCCTGCTGAGAAGAGAGCCCGATGCGGGACTCGATCCCAGGACCCTGAGATCATGACCTGAGCCGAAGGCAGCGGCTTAACCCACTGAGCCACCCAGGCGCCCCAAACTCTACTTTTAATCACTCTGTTGTGTACCCTTCTTCAATTTTAAGTAAAATTTCATCATTATCTGGAGTTATCATAAAGTGTTTATTTAATTTAATCTATCTTATTTTAAAGATTTTATTCATTTATGTGAGAAAGAGACTCAGCATGAGCAGGGGGAGGGGCAGAAGGAGAGGGAGAAGCAGTCTCCCCACTGAGCCCATTGAGCCTGGAGCAGGGGACATGGGTCTGGATCCCAGGACCCCTAGATCATGACCTGAGCCAAAGTCAGACACTTAACTGACAGAGTCACCCAGGCACCTCTGAAATATTTCTTTTTTATGTGCTCAGCTCCCCACATCACTAGAATGTAAGGTCCACGGAGCAGAGCCCTTGTTTATTACTGTGTATCCAGTGCTAGCAAAATTTGCCTGGATAACGCTGGTGGCCAATGTATGTGTATTGGTTGGATGGATACATGGGTGGGTGGGTGCGTGGATGGATGGGTGGCTGGATGAGACACAGCCAAGGATGGAAGGAGAGGGAGGGAATCCAAGCTGATCCACACCTTCCTGCCTGGGGGAATTCTTGGATGGATGGAGGTACCAATCATCATGATGGGCCCCCAGAAAGGAGAGCAGGTTATGAAGCATGAGTGCTTTCAACAGCATATGTGAGGAGACTGCTAAACATTTGCAGCGGGGGGTGGGGGAGGGGGGTGGGCGGAGTTATAGGTGGAGTTATATGCACAGCTTGATGTAATGGTAACTATTCTTTCCCCTTTTTTTTTAAAGATTTTATTTATTTATTTGACAACAGAGATCACAAGTAGGCAGAGAGGGTAACTACTATTTTTTAAATTGACATACAAGTTATGTTGGTTTCAGGTGTTCATGGTAAATGCTAGCTGACCTCCTAAAATGTCTCTTCCAGATACTGCACCTGGTGGTCCATCCTCACTGGGAAGCCAGTCAGCATGTTCTCTCGAAGTCTTTCCTGGAGCTCCAACAAGAGGTGAGCTGTCAGCCATGTATCTCGTAGAATGCGCAAGGCCACATGCATCAGACTATCCACCAGAGTCCATCAGACCAAAAAAAAAAAAAAGGACGTGTAAAATTAGTGTTTGCATATAACAAAAAATCTTGGGTGGGATGGTTGCAGAGTTGATGTAGTAGATCAACAACACTGTCAAAGCCCCAACTTCTTGCTGGTTCACTTGTCCTGATTCTTGTTATTTCACAGTTACAAGATGGCAGCCAAACCATGTAAGTGAATTCCAAGCTAGGGAGAAAAGAGAGACGGAAGGCTCTCTTCCTCGACAGAGTATCGCTTCCTTCAGGAAAACATCTGTTTAACATGCTTCCCCCTTCCCAGTGGTCATCCCCATATACCCTCTTAGTAGGGACTGGGGCCCATTCCCAGACCAGCCACTGGCAACAGGGAATGAGGTTGCTCAGGACTGGTTGTGTCAACGTTCCTCCTCTGGGGCTCATGAAGGGACAGCATTCCTGGAATCAAGGGATCGGCACTCATTACCTTAATAGAATCAGGACTATTGACAAGGAAGAAGTGAGTGTGGGCTGCAGGTCAGGCAGCGCCAACGTCAACAATAGCGCCAATGATTCTGGACACCGTTCAAGGCACCTGAAGGCACGGGGCATAGCACAGGGCCTAGATATCGTAACTCCCTCTTTGTTCTCATTCTTATTTTAAGCATTTCTATTTTCCTAATGTTCTGTGTCTCAAAATGGGAATACTTTCTCAGGAAAAGACAAAGAATTTTACAAAATTCAAACATTACTGTCACAGTTATCTTTGTTTGATTGAAATAGAATCACAGTTGACAAAAAGGGAAGGACAATGGGTGTATTTATGAGCCTAGAAGTGTTAATTTTTAAAAAGTATTTTATTTATTTATCTGACAGACAAAGATCACAAGTAGGCAAAGAGGCAGGCAGAGAAAGAGGGGGAAGCAGGCTCCCTGCCGAGCAAAGAGCCTAATGCAGGACTCGATCCCAGGACCCCGAGAGCACTACCTGAGCCGAAGGCAGAGGCTTTAACCAACTTAGCCACCCAGGCACCCCAATATTTTTTAATACACATGAAGAGAGCTAATGAAATAACTTTATCAACAGATAAATGGATAAACGAAATATGGTGTATTTATATGTATTCCACATGTATACAATGTATTCTGTTTGTATACAATGGAATAATAGACTTAAAAAGGAATGAAATTCTGATATTTGCTACAGCATTAGGCCAAGTCAAAAGAGCCAGCACAAAAAGGCAGATCCTGTGTGATTTCACTCACTTGAGGAGCCTAAAGTAGTCCCGTTCATGAAACCGAAAGTGGAACGGTGGCTGCTAGGGGCCGGGGTGGGGGGAGGAATGAGGAGTTAGTGTTTCATACACACAGGGGTTTCTGTTGAGCATGACGGTAAAGTCCCGGAAATGGATAGGGGTGATGATTGCACAACTTTGTGAATGCAGTGTAATGTCACTTAGTCTGTCAAACACTTAAAAAATGGTTAAAATGCTAAATTTTAGATGATGTATATTTTACTACAATTGAATAGAAAAGAGAACATGCATTCCTTTTGAGAGAGTTCTGGGATCACATTGTGATCTTTCATTCACCTTCCTCTGGGCAGATAGTATGAGCCTCTGGTGACATCCAGGTAAGACAGTATGCATTTTAGTCTGAATCACGGTTCCCCCACCGTGGCACCCGGGCAGTTTGGGCTGGATAATTCTTTATTGTGGGGTGTCCTGGGCACTACAGGATTTTGAACAGCCTCCCTGGCCTCCGCTCACTAGACGATAGTAGCCCACCCCCACCCGCCCATCCCCCAGTTGCTGCGGCCCCAAATATCTCCAGACCTTGCCAGAAATCCCCTAGGGAGGACACTGTCACCCTGCTGAGCACTCTTGTTCTAGATTAGGCATTCACTTCTATGCCAAGTCGATTTCCCAAAGAGACTTCAAGCACGGGACTTATGGGAGGGATAAGTTCTCTGGTGCAGATGACGTATCTGGCTTTTTTTTTTTTTTTTTTTTTTTTAAGCGGGCACAGAAAACTTGGCAGCACTGCCTTCTCAGACTTAAACGTGCCTATAAATTATGCAGCGGTCTTGTTAGGAATGCAGTTTCTGATGCATTCAGGTGGGGACTGGGGCTCACGTTCCCATTTCCCACCCTCTCCTTGTGAGCCCACAGGGGATTTCAGTGTCTCTTCACCAGGAGGACCCCAGGGAACCGGTGGCTGAGATTAAGATGTCCTTTAGGTGCCCTCGTGGCCTTCCGTCAGCTCCTGGGCGTGGACCATTGAGTAGCAAGGATAGAATGAATACTGTTCCCATGTTAGTGTCTCCACTTCCCAAGAACAGGGGACATCTTTTTAGAGTAGTACCATGGTTCCCAGGCTCCATCCAGAAAACTCTCCGGTGGATACTTTAGAACAAGTAGGCACTAGATCGTGGTTTGCTTTAAGTCATGAGTCGGTCAGTGGTTGCTGATGAGTCTTCCACGGACCCCTCCTTCCTCCCCATTAGATCCCCAGGAAACCTACAGGGACTATGTGCGCAGGAAGTTCCGGCTGATGGAAGACCGCAATGCACGCCTAGGAGAATGCGTCAACCTCAGCCACAGGTACACCCGCCTCCTCCTGGTGAAGGAACACTCAAATCCCATGTGGGCCCAGCAGAAGCTTTTGGACACAAGCTGGGGACAAGCGAGAACCGTGGGACACCAGACCAGCTTCATCCAGTTGGAGACCCTCTTCGAGCCCGACGAAGAGCGCCCGGAGCCACCGCGCACCGTGGTCCTGCAGGGAGCAGCGGGAATGGGCAAGTCCATGCTCGCCCACAAGGTGATGCTGGACTGGGCCGACGGAAGGCTCTTCCAGGACAGGTTTGATTACATCTTCTATATCAACTGCAGGGAGATGAACCAGAGCACTGCAGAGCAGAGCGCCCAAGACCTCATCTCCAGCTGCTGGCCTGAGCCCAGCGTGCCCCTTCGGGAGCTTGTCCGAGTCCCTGAGCGCCTCTTGTTCATCATTGATGGCTTTGATGAGCTAAAACCCTCTTTCCACGACCCTCGGGGCCCCTGGTGCCTCTGCTGGGAGGAGAAGCGGCCCACAGAGCTTCTCCTTTGCAGCCTGATTCGGAAGAAGCTGTTGCCCGAGCTGTCGGTGCTCATCACCACCAGGCCCACGGCTTTGGAGAAACTGCACCGCTGGCTGGAGCACCCCAGGCATGTGGAGATCCTGGGCTTCTCAGAGGCAGAGAGGAAGGAGTACTTCTACAAGTACTTCCACAACACAGAGCAGGCTGCCCAAGTCTTCCATTTCGTGAGGGACAACGAGCCCCTCTTCACTCTGTGCTTTGTCCCCATGGTGTGCTGGGTCGTTTGCACTTGCCTCAAGCAGCAGTTGGAGGATGGGGGACTACTAAGACAGACGTCCAGGACCACGACCGCAGTGTACATGCTTTACCTCCTGAGTCTGATGCAGCCCAAGCCTGGGAGCCCCACCCTCCAGCCCCCCCTCAACCAGAGAGGGCTGTGCTCCTTGGCGGCCGACGGCCTCTGGAATCAGAAAATCCTGTTTGAGGAGCGGGACCTCCGGAAGCACGGCCTCGATGGGGCCGACGTGTCTTCCTTCCTCAACATGAACATCTTCCAGAAGGATATCAACTGCGAAAAGTTCTACAGCTTCATCCACCTGAGTTTCCAGGAATTCTTCGCTGCCATGTACTACCTCCTGGATCCCGGGGAGGCAGGGGCCGGCCCCGAGCTGACAGTGGCCAGGCTGCTTGTGGAGTATGGGTTTTCAGAACGGAGCTTCTTGGCCCTCACCGTCCGCTTCCTGTTTGGACTCCTGAACGAGGAGATGAGAAGCTATGTGGAGAAGAGCCTTTGCTGGACGGTCTCGCCTCACGTCAAGGCAGAGCTGTTGCGGTGGATCCAAAGGAAAGCTCAGAGCGAGGGCTCCACTTTGCAGCAGGGCTCCCTGGAGCTCTTCAGCTGCCTCTACGAGATCCAGGAGGAGGATTTCATCCAGCAGGCGCTGAGCCCCTTCCAGGTGGTGGTGGTCAGCAACATGGCCACCAGGATGGAGCACTTGATCGCCTCTTTTTGCGTGAAGAGCTGCAGGAATGCCCTGGTGCTGCGTTTGCACGGGGCCGCCTACAGCACGGATGAGGACGATGGGGGGAGATGGGCGTCGGGGCCCCAGATGCCACCGGCACAGTCGTAAGTACTCGGTGGAGTTCACTCTCCAAGTTCTTGCTTTCAACCACGTCTGTGTCCTCACCTGGGGTTGACATGGCTGCCACTCCAGGAGATACTTGGCAAAATCTGCAGAAATGTTGGGTCATCACAGAGGAGATGGGGGTTGCTGTGGCATTTGGGGGGCAGGCCAGAGTCCCCAGAATGGCCCCACCACCACAGAGGATGGTCTGGCCCCAAGTGTCAGCAGTGTCCCGGTTAGTGTCTTGCTCTAAACAGTACCCATTTGGACTCATTTGGAGCCCTGGTCAAGGAGAGCATATCCACTCGACAAATACCATCAAGGGTGCTTTTCTGCAAAGTGCAGACAGTGGAGTAGGCCAGCAGTGCCCCTGCAAGCCCAGACATCCTAATGGGAGGGGAGAGAGACAATGAACAGTAAACAAATGAACAGGCAAACAAGCAAAAAATAAATAAATAAATAAATAAAGATCATTTGGGTAGTTTCAGATAGAGAGAACCGTTATAAAGAAAATACAACAGAGTGGTGTAAGAGACAGTGATTTGGAGGGCTGGGGGGCTTGAGGAGGGGATGGAGGAAGGAAGCTCAGAGGATTCTTTTGGCTTTTTGGCAAGGAGTAATCGTAGATGCATAGAGTTGAGTGTCACTAAAATAGAAGAGGAAAATCATCCTTTCCCCTTCTACCCTCTTAGGTCTGGCATGGAGGCCTGTAAATTAAATAGCCAACATACAGAGTAACAGAGAAGAACAAAGACGTTTTTAGATGTTTATTTGTTCTGGGGTGCCTGGCTGGTGTAGTCAGTAGAGCATGTAACTTTTGATCCCAGGGTCATGAGTTCAAGCTCCACATTGGGCATAAAAATAGGAAGTTTATTGGTTGTTCTCACTGAACACTCGGGAGTCCCCAGAGATGAGGAACTCAAAAGGCTGTTAGAACCTGGAATTTTATAGCATCCTAACACAAGATCAGGACATTTTTAGGGGCACCTGGGTGGCTCAGTGGGTTAAGTGTCTGTCTTCAGCTCAGGTCATGATCCTGGAGCCCAGCTCAGGCTCCCTGCTCAGTGGGGAGCCTGCTTCTCCTTCTCCCTCTGCCTCTCCTCCCTGCTCACAGGCTCTTGCACTCTCTCTGTCTCTGTCTCAAATAAATAAATAAAATCTTTAAAAAAAAAAGTGCAATACATTTTTAGAGAAGTGGCAAGACAAAGGAAAGGGACACTGAGTTTCTCTGGAGGTTAACTGGGGGAAGGCAGAAGTATGGGGGACGCTAATGGACTGATGTGTTTGATCAGGTCTGTCTTGGAGCTGTAGGGGAGGGAAATTCTCTTCTTCCCTCTTTGGGTCCCTGGCTGGGGCTAAGAATCAAACTGACATATGACAGATTCACTGGGGAAAAGCAGACATGGTTTATTGAATTTTCATGTGTGCCTGGGAGCCTACACCAGAGCAGGAAGCTCTCATACACTCTGATAAAAACAATCAACTTGTGAAGAACTGAAAGGCCATCTGAGGGCACATCAGGCTGAATTTCGAATCAGCTTTATCTTGTCATTACAGAGAGAGCTACACTAAAGGATCTCTGAAATTTAGGGGCACCCGCCTGGCTCAGTGAGTTTAAGCATCTGACTCTGGATTTCAGTTCAGGCCATGATCCCAGGGTCCAGGGATCGAGCCCCCCATGGGGCTCCCTGCTCAGCGGGAAGCCTGCTTCCTCTTCTCTCTCTCCTCCTGCTTGTGTTCCCTCTCTCACTGTCTCCTGTCAAATCAATAAATACAATCTTTAAAAAAAATTAAATAAATAAAATCTGTAAAAATAAAATAAAAGATCTCTGAAATGAGGGGTGTGCCCGGCTCAGTCAGTGGAACATGTGACTCTTGATCTTGGGGTCATGAGCTTGAGCCCCGCACTGGGCACAGAGGTTTACTTAAAAGAAGAAAGACCCTAAACATGGGTTCTAAGACAGACCATATAACTGGAAGCAAATCAGGAGGCCTCACGGGCAGCATGTCATGCCCTGTGCGGTGAGTCAGCCCATTCTCCATCCCAGGCTGATTCAGAGGAAGGGACTGTCATAAGACTTTAGAGATTCCAAACTGCAGTATCTCCCAAAATTCCCCAGAAAGTGCAGAGCTTCTAATTATAGCCCGGTCTTTCTGGCCACCAGTCCCACCCAGAGGCTCACCCTGAGTCTCCTTAGGAGAGCAAAAGATTCTCCTGTTCCCCAGAGAGTCCAAAGGACTTAGGAGCCCTGGGTCAGGGATGGGGTCAGAGACCACGTGCTGGAACAAGAGATGGGCCCTAGTGCTCTTACAACTTAGGAAATCACTAAGGTTTTAGGGGGTCTGTGCCAGGAACCAACCGGGGGGCAGAAATCAATATATACACTTTCTAATCTCTTGAAAGCGGGAACCACAAATGCAAATGCTTGCCAAAGCCAGAGTGGGGGAGGGGGGAGCAGAATAATTCCCCCACCCCCAAAGACACCTGTGCCCTAATCCTGGAATCGGTGAGTATGTCACCTCCCAGGTTAAAAGGGACTTGGCAGGTGTGATTAAATTCAGGATCTTGAAGTGGGAAGCCAGGAGAGATTCGAGGCCAAGAGATTCGAGGCCTTTGGAAGGAAGACAGTCTGCCCTGACGCCCGCCCCGGGAGACCCCGTTCCGATTTCTGACCTCCAGAACCAGAAGACAGCCGACTGTGCTGTTTCAAGCGGCCATGCTTGGGGAGATCAGAATCAGATACCACCGGCCGGCGGCCACCTGGCGTTATTCAGGTTTGGTGGAACAAGGTCATAATGCACCCAGCTCTCTGGGACCCGGTGGCTGCCTCCTGCTCACGAGGTCCCTGTGCAGCCGGGCTTGGTTTTTCAAGAAAGTGTAGAAACCCCTGTTTTGTGTGAGGCCTTCTGATTGAGAAATTATTGGAGGAATTCAGCTCCCAGGCCACAGGCTCGTACTTCCGGCTCTGGATCTTCAGGGAGAGCGTTGTACATTCGTTAGCTGGGAAGAAAGGGAGGGACTGCAGAACGCCACCAGGTTCATCGGTGTTTCTGGAACGTGAGCAGAGCACCAGGAGGCTGTCAGAAACAGATGTCGGGGCTGCACCCTCCGCCCTGGGAATGTCTGATGCAGCGGGGTTCCTGTTTCTGGCAGGCTCCCGGGGGGGCCGCTGCTGCTGCTGGCGGGGGAGGGGCGGGGGTAGAGGGTAGAGAAGGGCTCCCTGGTGTTAAATCTACAAGAATCAAAGCCCCAACATTTTCTGCCCTGAGCTGGCTGCTAATGCTCTTGAAAACTAATAAGAATGATTACAGTGGGATATTTAAAGTACACGCAGGAGTGGGGGGCTGCTGGGCTCTATTGGTAGAGTGTGGCACTCTTGATCTCAGGGTTGGGGGTTCAAGCCCTGAGTGGGGCGTGGAGCCCATTTTGTAAAAGTAAGAAAGATGACAGATGCTTCCTCAAGCCCGAGGTGACACAGTCCGCACGCAGTTGTTGGGCAGCGTCGGGCACAACGCGGCTTTGTCCTGTGTCCCTCCTTGCAGAGCTGAGAAGAACCTGCTGCCCGAGGCCTACAGCAAACAGCTCGCCGCCGCTCTGAGCACCAAGCCCAACCTGACCGAGCTGGTTTTGTCCCGCAACGCGCTGGGCAGCCGGGGCGTCAGGCTCCTGTGTCAGGGGCTCAGACACCCCGGCTGCAAACTTCAGAACCTGAGGTGAGTCGGGGCGGGCCTGCACCCCGTCTCCGCGGGGCAGGGGGGCTGCGTCAGGAAGACCCATGGTGGTGCTCGCTCTCACTGACCGCACGGAGCACAGCACAGTGGGGGCTTAAACAACAGAAATTCATTTCCTCAAGTTCGCATCCAGGTGTGGGCGGGGCCGCTCGGCTCCCGATCCAGTGTGGGCGGGGCTGCTTTCCCCTCAGTCATCTCATTGTGCTTTCACACCTGCGTTATCTTTGTCCTTTCCTCTTTTTGTAAGTCACAGTCACAGTAGTGACCTCATTTTAATTACTTCTTTAAAGACCTTATTTCCAAAAACAGGCACACCCCGAGATACAGGGGATAGGATCTCAGTGTACGAATTAATTAATGTAGGGGTACACGACTCAGCCCATGCCTACCGGAAGCAGTCAGCAGAAAGCCCAGCATCATTACCTCCCGCTTCTCTTATTGTATCTCCTCCTTTCCAGGCTTCTTACCTCCAATCACGCTGCCTGATTTCAAAGCAGAGTGCACAAAGCTATAGTAATTAAAGCAGGCTGGTGCCAGGGGCGCGTGGCTCACCCAGTGAGAAGAGCAGGGGACTCTTAACCTTGGGTTCCTGAGTCCCAGCCCCACACTGGGGGCAGCGATTACTTAAAAAAAAAAAAAAAATGCAACAAAAAAACACAACAACAACAACAAAACAAGTGAAGGTGGTAAATTTTACGTTATGTATATTCTGCCATGCTGTTACCAAACGTGGCATTATTGAGGCTTGGCTTCCAGAAGTTAGATGACAGCCGGTTGAGGGAACCAGGAGTATGTGGATTCTGACCCAGAGCACAGCCCTGCTCCTGTGGGGAGCGTCCTGAAGGGCAGACACAGAGATCAGAGCCCAGAAAAGCAAGCTACCATTTTGTGAGCAGGACATGGGCCGGATCCCAAGACATAATAATAAATAAAACTGTACGTTCTTTAACCTGTGCCAAGTGCAAGGAACCATGCCAAGAGCTTCCGTTATATATGTCACCAACTCATTCGAGTCAATGCCATCAGACTTACTTTCCTGCGGCTCAGGGACAGACGCGGTGATGGGCAAACTTCCACAGGCGGGTGGGTGCCTTGTGACATCTTACGTTATTCTTGTTGCTTTTATTTATTTATTTTTATTTATTCTTTTATTGACGTATCGTTGACATGCTGGAAAGCTCAGTGGTGCTTTTTCTTTTCTTTTTTTATATTTTAAAGATTTTATTTATTCATTTGTCAGAGAGAGAGAGAGAGAGCACAAGCAGACAGAGTGACAGGCAGAGACAGAGAGAGTGAGAAAGCAGGCTTCCTGCTGAACAGGGAGCTCAATGCAGGACCCATCCCAGGATTCTGGCATCATGACCTGAGCGGAAGGCAGCTGCTTAACCCACTGATCCACCCAGGCACCCGTCAGTGGTGTTTTTTCTTCAGTGTATGCACTGTGCCAACGTCAGCATGAACTCCAGGCAATTTTCCCCACAGGGCAAACAAACAAACACCCTAGTCCTTAGCAGGCACTCTCCAATTCCCTCTCTCCCCTGGCCCCTGGTGCCCCCTGATCTCCTTTCTTTTACTTTAGATAAAGGGGAAATAGGGGGCACTTGGGTGGCTCAGTCGGTTGTGTATGCCTTCAGCTCAGATCATAATTTCAGGGTCCTGGGATTGAGCCCTTTGTCTTTCGGGCTCCCTGCTCGGCGGGAAGCCTGCTTCTCCCTCTCCAACTCCCCCTGCTGTGTTCCCTCTCTTGCTGTGTCTCTCTCTGTCAAATACATAAATAAAATCTTTAAAAGAAAAAAAGGAAGGAGGAATTGGTATAGACCAAAGCAAGGGGAGACACAAAGGACAAGGGGCAGAATCACCACCATGGTGACATGGCCCTTCTCCCCTCCTCCCCACCCCCTACCCCCCAGCCTGAAGAGGTGCTGCGTGGCCAGCTCTGCCTGCCAGGACCTCGCGGCCACCCTGATGGCCAGCCGGACTCTCACGAGGATGGACCTCAGCTGCAATGGTCTGGGGCTGCCGGGCGTGAGGCTGCTCTGCGAAGGGCTCCGGCATCCCAGGTGCAGGCTGCAGGTGATCCAGTGAGTCTCAGCCCCTCTCACTGCAAGGCCACTGCCCTAAACAAGCCCCCCAGCATTCCCGGGGGCGGGGGACTGGCTTCACTCCCTACACTTCTGGTCACAAATGTGTGGGATTTCCCACAGCAAGTAACTCTGCACCCCAGTGGGGCGCCCTACAGTTCCTTTACAGTTCAAGTCCATTCTGCCACCATCTGCCAGGAGGTGACGGCTAGCGCCCCCCCCCCCGCCCCCGCCAAGCTTCAGATCAGTTACAAGTCCCTGTGGTCACTTGGCTTCTCAACTGCCTTGGCTTTGATTACTCTCCTAGAGCAGCTCAGAGAACCCAGGGAAACACTTAGGTTTATGGGTTTATAAAGGATATGGCGAAGGAAGCAGGTCATCAGCCAGAGGAGGACCCCATGGGGTGAGGTCTGGGAGGGTCCCAGAGCGGAAGCTCCTGCCCCACAGAGCTGGGGCACGTCACCCTCCCAGCGTGGACGTGTTCACCAGCTTGGAACCTCAGAGCTGTGTGCTCTGGGTGGGGGGTGGGGGTGTGGGGTGGAGGGTGTTATGGGTTTATGGAGCCTTCCCCTTGTGGCCCAAAGATCATTAACTCCATTCCCGGCCCCTCCCCACTCTGAAGGAGGGTGGGGGGCAGGGCTGCACATTGCCTGCCTCTCATCCTGGCGCAGTCTCTCTGGTGCCCATCCCATGTGGCCCACCTATTAGAACCAGAGACTCTCCTGGCATTCTTGTCACATAGGAAATGCAGGGATTTCAGGAGCCCTGTGTTGGGAACAGAGGGTGGTGGGGCAGAAACCAGCACGTGTGTTTTCTACCATCTCCTGCCACGTGTCTCGTCCTGTTCCTGACCATGAATGCCTACTCAGCCTCCGAGCACCGTCTCAGATGACCCAGAGAGCCTTTCCTAACTGTGCATAGCGTGTCAAACCTGAGTTAGACGTTCCCCCCTCCCCGGGGTGGTTTTAATCAACAGTAGCTCACTGTCCGAGCACTTGCTGTGTGCCCTGTTCCTTTAGTTAAGTATGCCCCTGCTGTGTGCCCTGTCCCTTTAGTCAAGTACGCAGTCCTTGCAACAGTCTTGTGAAGCAGGTGTGATTATTGTCCTTTCCGTAGAGGCAGTGAGCCTCAGACACAGGGGTAGCTCCCAGAAACATGACACGCGCTTGCTTGAGGGTGCAGGGCTAGTGAGCCTCAGAGACGGACACTCCCACGTCTTGAGCTCTAGGGACCTCGTCCTGAGCTATGGTGCACTCCGGCCTCACTGCCTTTGCCTTCCCTGGAGGGTCCTCACTTACCCCCTGCCTCATGGGACCAGATGCTCCCTGCTGGAAATGATGAAGTCTTGTTCATCTGTGAGCTGTAGTGACACGTGTGTGGGTTCGTGTCGGGTGATTCGAGGGCCCAGGGATGAGTGGGCAGGATAGAGGACAGCAGGATGGCACCCTCTTCACCGTCTCTTTCTTCCCTAGATTGAGGAAGTGTCAGCTGGAGGCTGGGGCTTGCCAGGAGATCGCATCTGTGCTCAGCATCAACCAGCATCTGCTGGAGCTGGACCTGACGGGAAACGCGCTGGAGGATTTGGGTCTGAGGTTCTTATGTCAAGGCTTGAAGCACCCCATATGTCGGCTGCGGATCCTGTGGTGAGTTCTTCCTGGGGCCGACTTAAATGCAAGTCTCCTGGGGTGTGTGGGTGGTTCAGTCATTAAGCATCTGCCTTTGGCTCAGGTCATGATCCCGGGGTCCTGGGATCGAGTCCCACATCGGGCTCCTCACTCAGCAGAGGGAGTCTGTTTCTCCCTCTCCCTCTGCACACTCTCTCAAATAAATAAATAAAATCTTTAAAAAAAAAAAAAGATTAAAAAGATGCAAGTCTCCTCGTATGGAGGGATGGTATAAAAATGCATCCGACTTGTACACCTGTGTTTGTAGCAGCCTTATTCGCAAGAGCCCAAAGGTGGAAACAGCCAAATGTTCATCCATAGGTTCATGGGCAAACAAAATATGGCACAGCCCCACGACGGGAAATTATTCTATCTTAGAAAGAAAGAAGGGGAGGGTGCCTGGGTGGATCAGTGGGTTAAGTCGCTGCCTTCAGCTCAGGTCATGATCCCAGGGTCCTGGGATCGAGTCCCGCATTGGGCTTTCTGCTCAGCAGGGAGCCTGCTTCCTCCTCTCTCTCTCTGCCTGCCTCTCTGCCTGCTTGTGATCTCTCTCTGTCAAATAAATAAATAAAATCTTTAAAAAAAAAAAGAAAGAAAGAAAGAGAAAAGGGTGAAATTCTAACACGTGCCCCAACGTGGATGAAACTGGAGTGGTGTTGAGTGAAATGTCAATCAATGACAGAAGGACAAAGATAATATGGTTCCATTTACGATGGCCCTAGAAGAGTCCAATTTAGACAGAAAGTAGGACCGTGGTTGCCATGGGACTGGGGCAGGCAGGAATGGGGAGTCATGCAGAGTCTGTTTGGGACCACACAAAGTTCTGAGCGTGGATGGTGGTGATGGTCGCACAGCCCTGCAGGGTACTGAGGGCCACTGAGTTGTACACTTAAAAATGGTTAAAACGGGGGCTGGTTCAGTTGGAAGAGGGTGTGACTTTTGATCTCGGGGACGTGTGTTCGAGCCCCACGTTGGGTTGGGCACAGAGATTCCTAAATAAAAAGAAAAGGTTAGACAGGTAAATGTTATGTTTTATCTTTATTTATGTATATACTTTTTAAAAGTAAGCTTTGTGCTCAATGTGGGGCTCAAATTCAAGAACCACCCTTCCCCATCAAGAATCACATGCTCTACTGAATAAGCCAGCCAGGCATGTCATGTGATGTATATTTTACCAGAATAAAACATAAATAAATAAACATCAAGAGGATAGTAGCATCGGTTGCAAGCATCAGTGGCAAGCATCATAAAGCCCCTTAAAATAAACAACCTCTCCCAAAACGCTTGTGGTCGCCAGCGACAGACACCCCATCTCAATGTGTTTGACGATAAAAGTGAATTTGTTGGCCTCTATGACCAAGAAGCCCGGAGGGAAATACTGGTTTCCAGCACGGCTGAATCCAGGGACTCACGTGGTAAAATCAGGACTCTGTCCCTGTCTTTCCTTTCTATATATGGGCAGACACTATGCTAAATGTCAACAGAGGACATCTTTGAGGGACAATAGTGTTTCCCTGCTCTATATTTCTATCAGTGAAGGCGGTTCTAACTGAACCCCAGACACGTGACTATAAATTTATGGTGTCACATCCAAGAGAGGTTGAGGAATCACACACGATGGGCACGGAAATGTTGTTCTGTGTCTTCTTGGTTATTTCAGCCAAGAAAATCATTGCACACACACACACACACGAATAAATAAAATAAAATACACATGTCATAAAATGACCATCTTAGTTTTTTTTTAAAAGTAGTCTCTGCACCCAACATGGGATGCTCAAACTCACGAACCAGAGATCAAGAGTCCCGTGCTCTACCAGCTGAGTGGCCAGGCGCCCCCACCATCTCACCATTTCGAGGCATACAATTCTTGCAAAATTAAGAGTGTCCATTCAACACAGACTCCCTGTCTCCCTCCCCCGGCACCTGATAACCTCCATTCTACTTTCTGTCTTCAAACTTGACTACTGTAGGTACCTCATATACATAGAATCACAAAGTGTGTGTGTGTGTGTGTATGACTGGTGTATGTTACTTAGTATCTTTTCAAGGTTCATCCACATTGTAGCATGTGTTTGTGTGTTTGAGGTTCCTTCCTCCTCACAGCTGAGTGACCTCTCATTGCATGGATACACCACAGTCTACCCATTCAATTTCTCCACTGATGAACACTTGGGTTGCTTCTATCTTTTGGCTATTTTGAATAATGGTGTAAACACTGGAGTACAAATATCTCTTGGAGCCCTTATTTCTAATTCTTCGGGCTATGTAACGGAGAAGTGGAATGGATGGATCCTATGGTTTCTTTAATTTTTCATGGAGCTGCCATATTGTTTTCCACAGCCACCGTACCATTATCCACTCTTACTGACAGTGCGTAAAGTTTCCAGTTTCTTCACGTCCTTGCCAACACTTGTGATTTTCAGGATTTTTTTTTTAATTCTTAAAAAACTTTATTATTATTTTTTAATAATAGCTCTCCTAATGGATGTGACATGGAATCTCAGGGTGGTCTTGATTTGCATTTTCCGAATGATGAGTGGTGCTGGGCATCTTTTCATCTGATTTTATTTTATTTTATTTTATTTTTCATCTGTGTTTATTTTCCGTGGAGAAACTTCTATTCAAAAAGCTTCTGCCTATTTAAGAAAAAATGAGTTATTTGTTTGAAAACCATTACAATTGGGGGTAGGGAGGATAAAATCGGTGCTGTGTGGAGAACACTCCCTGATCTGTGTTGAATTGGGTTTCTGGCAGGTTGAAGATTTGCCATCTCACTGCAGCTGCCTGTGAGGACCTTGCCTCCACCCTCAGTGTGAACCAGAGCCTGATGGAGCTGGATCTAAGCCTGAATGACCTGGGGGACCCTGGGGTGCTGCTGCTGTGCGAGGGCCTCAGGTGTCACCAGTGCAGGCTCCAGACCCTTCGGTGAGTCTTGCTTTGCTCACCGTCATCCGAGTTCAAGTCTGCAATCCTTGCTCTTATGTCTGAGCTCACTGGGGTCATGCTCACTCCCCTCTTCTCCTAGCCTCTAGGTACCTCTGCTGCAAAGATTTTTCTGCCACAGAGCCTTTGCACAAGCCGTTTTTTTTCTTCCTGGGATGCCCTTCTGCTTTGCTGATCCCCCTTTCACCCTGGTGACATCTGTTCTATCTGTGAGGAAAAACAAACACTTCTTCCTCCTGCATGGCTTCCCTGACCCCTAAATAAGGTCTAGATTCCTAGTTGCAGCATTTAATTTGATCTTATGCTTCTCAGCATCCATCATTAAAACTTGCCATTTGTGTGCATGGGTGTGCACTTCCAAAAGTGAAGAAGCTGTGCCAGCTCCATGCTCTGATGGCTGGTGTAAGAACTGGCTCAGGGAGGGGTGTTTGAAAATTTGTGCTTTTTATTTTTATTTATTCTTATTAAGTTTTTAAAGTTTATTTTATTTATTTAAGTTATTTATTTATTAAATTTATTATTTATTATAATATCCAACTCATGACCCTGATATTTATTATGTTATTATTATTTTTATTAAATTTATTATTGAATTTATTAAATTTATTTAAGTTATTTATTTACTAAGTTTAAGTTTATTAAGTTTTTGTTTTAATTCCAGATTAGTTAACATGTTTTTAAATCAATAAACACATAAATACACCCAAAGAATAAAAAGAATGCAGAGGGCTGTTCATTTTCAGAAAATCATTTTTGGGGGGTTCCTGGGAGGCTCAGTGGGTTAAGCATCTGCCTTCGGCTCAGGTCATGATCCCAGGGTCCTGGGAATGAGTCCTCGCCTCCCCTACTGGTGCTCTCTCTCTCGCTCTCCCTCTCAAATAAATAAATGAAATCGTAAAGAAAAAAGAAAAAAAGAAAGTCATTTTTCTCTGTAGTCCTAAAGGAGAGTCTGTCCCACAAAAGCCTCAGGTTTTTTGGTTTTGTTTTTTGTTTTTTTTTTTTTTTTTAATTTTTTTTTATTCCTTTGACAGAGACAGATCAGAAGTAGGCAGAGAGGAAGGCAGAGAGAGGAGGAAGCAGGCTCCCTGCCGAGCAGAGAGCCCGATGCGGGACTCGATCCCAGGACCCTGAGATCATGACCTGAGCTGAAGGCAGAGGCTTTAACCCACTGAGCCACCCAGGCGCCCTTGTTTTGTTTTTCTTTCAAGACATCATGGACAGTGGGCTTTCTCTTGCTGTTGCTACGTTTGGAGACGTGCCCTGTTTCTTCACCTTCTTCTCTCCTCTCCACTGCATCTGGTATCACTACGGACCCACAGATACTTGTGCATGAATTCTGTCTCCTTCTGGCACCCCTGAGCTCTTCTGCAGGCACCCCTGTCATCTCACCATTGGCTCCCTCTCCCCCCACCAGCCCCACTGAGCTCTACACCTCCCGAGGCACTGATTTGCATTCCTTTGCCCTGCCTGGCACGCCTTCCTCTGCACGCCCCAGAGGCTACGGAGTCGGAGTCGTGCCCCCCCCCCCCCCCCCCCCCACCCCCCGCCTCCGCACAGTTCCTTCTCCGTTGTGTCCCTCTCTGAGCCACAGGGAGATCCCACCCTGGGGCAGAGTCACACACTCAGCCTGAATTTGCATCCTTGAGATCGCAACACTTCTGAATAGCTCTCTAGAAAGATGGGCCATTTAAATTTCCACCCGCAATTTAGGAAAGCTACTTTGAGGGGATCTGGATGGTTATTCAGTTCTCTATCTGTAAAACCCTGGTGGGTGTAAACCATTCTTAAGTGGAAGTTCAGTGTTCAGTAGCTCTTCCTGTGCTTACCCACTTTTTTGGTGTAAGGTTTTCCGACGAAATAAACACAACACCAGGCAAAGTGGGTGCAAGGCAAGATTTATTAAAAACGCTCTCCGACGAAGTTTCAGGGCTCAGGAGAAGGGGAGCCAGGAAAGTTGCGTCGGAAGGAGGTGGGCACCCTCGGGGGAGGTTCCGCCACTCTGGAAAGCAGAGTGGCGGAAGTCGTGCCCAAGGCAGGGAGGAGGGGGCTTTTAAGGGGTCTCGGAGGAAGCTCAGGGGTCTTTTGGAAGTTTCCCTTATTTGGATATCCCGCCTGCTCATCGTGATCCCATTGGTCCACGGGAGCCCGGGGCGGGGGTCTCAGATTCCTGCTTGGGCCTTTGTTCTCCTGTCCGAGCTCAGGTCTTGTGGCGGGAACTTTCGCCATCTTTAGTAGCCCTTCCTGCCAGCCCAACATTTGGTTCCCCCATCCTGTGGATTGCATGTTCGTATAATTTATTTATGTCTTTGGTGTGTGTCCTACACTGGTCTTCATGCCCAGATGTTCCCTGTGTCAGGGATCAATCTTTTGTTGAGGGCAGCCCATGGAAAGTCTGCTCAGCGGGTCACCAATCTAAGTTGTCTGTGGTTGCTTTCATCAAATTCAAATCTTTATGTTTTGAGGTCAAATCCATATGTATTTCTATGATTTACATTATTTTTTTAGAAGATTTTATTTATTTATTTGACAGAGAGAGAGAGAGAGAGCACAAGTAGGCAGAGAGGCAGGCAGAGAGAGAGGGGGAAGCAGGCTCCCCGCTGAGCAGAGAGCCGGATGCAGAACTTGATCTCAGGACCCTGAGATCATGACCTGAGCCAAAGGCAGAGGCTTAACCCACGGAGCCTCCCAGGTGCCCCTGATTCATATTCTTTGGCCAGGCTCCTGGCTGGTTCAGTCAGTGGAGTAGGTGACTCTTGATCTTGGGGTTTTGGGTTCAAACCCCTCATCTTGGGCATAGAGATTACTAAAAAAAACCAATAATAACAATAATAAGTAAAAAAAAAAAAAACTTAAAAAAAAAGAAGTCCTTTGCTAGTACACTATCACAGGTGTATTCTGTTTCTTCTTTGTGTCTACATATGTGGTTAGGCACAGTTCAATTTTTTTCCTCTAATTTTTGTGTTGCCATTTAATAAAGGGCCCATGCTTTCCTTGCCGATTTGTAATGCCAGTCTTTTCCCCATATTGTAGTTTTTCCGTTTCTTTCTTTCTTTCTTTTTAGGTTTATTTATTTAAGTAATCTCTACATTCAGCATGGGGCTCCAATGCATGACCCGGATATCAAGAATCCTGAGCGCTTCCGCCTGAGTCAACTAAGTGCCCCTCCCCCATCCTCTGCTCTCCCCGTGTTTGGGCTTGGAATCTAATTTCCTGCTGTTGAAATTGCTGTCGCTTGTCACATGCTCCACTGTGAAGAAGAGTCTGTCTTTTGCTTTTTGTTTTAGCAGATTTTCAGTTATTCGTAGACATTTATTCTGCCATTAAATTTTAGGATGTATCAAAAAAAAAAAAAAAAAAACACACACACACACACACACAAAAACCCAACTCTTTTCAGAGTGCATTGGTCCAGTTACCGAGTGTGGCTCATACTGATTGACTGAGGCTGGGCTCCTTCTCTGGTCCAGACACAGCGGGCCAGCCAGATGTCTACGTTACACAGACCCTGCGGGTCACCCTCAAATGGCAGTTCAGGAGTTCACCGTTGGGAGCTGTATCTCAGGCAGAAATACCTGAAAACCAGGGGAAAAATACTATGTCGTGAAATATGGCACTTTTTTTTCTTTAAGATTTTATTTATTTATTTGACACAGAGCGAGATCACAAGTAGGCAGAGAGGCAGGCAGAGAGAGAGGGGGAAGCAGGCTCCTTGCTGAGCAGAGAGCCTGATGTGGAGCTTGATCCCCGGACCCTGGGATCATGATCTGAGCCGAAGGCAGAGGCTTTAACCCATTGAGCCACCCAGGCCCCCGAAATATGGCACTTCTGACCCTCTCAATACCCCACATGGTCTCCCAGCGGTAAGGGCAGCTACATTAACGGCGAGGACA
Organism: Mustela nigripes; assembly: GCF_022355385.1. Lineage (NCBI taxonomy): Eukaryota > Metazoa > Chordata > Mammalia > Carnivora > Mustelidae > Mustela > Mustela nigripes. The sequence continues at coordinate 934,132 of NC_081573.1, forward strand.
GTCGCTGAGGGTCCCCAGGTCTGTGACCTTGAGCAGTGCATGGCGTCTGTCTGTTGGGGCCTTGGAGCTCACAGGTGTCTCCTAACAATGGTAGGACATGTCGCATTTCCCTCCCAGCGGCAGCCGCCAGGAGCAGAGGAAGTGCCACTTAGGAATCGCTTGCTGTCCCGAATCACAAACGGCCCCTGTTTCTGGCTGTTGCAGTCGGAAAAGAAGGCAGCCTGCTTCTCCCTCTTCCTCTGCTGCTCCCCTGCTTGAGCTCTCTCTCTTTCTGTCAAATAGATAGATAAAAAATATTTTATCTATCTGTTTGACCAAGAAAGACACAGGGAGAGAGGGAACACAAGTAGGGCAAGTGGGAGAGGGAGAAGCAGGAAGCCCAGTGCCATGCTCGATCCCAGCACCCTGGGATCGAGCGCCACATTGGGCTCTCTGCTCAGCAGGAAGCCTGCTTCCCCCTCTCTCTCTGCCTGCCTCTCTGCCTACTTGTGATCTCTATCTGTCAAATAAATAAATAAAATCTAAAAAAACAAACAAAAAAAACCCAAAAAACCCCCCAAAATAAAAACCCCAAACCAAAAAACTAGTTCAGGTGAGGGCCTGCTGGAGCGGGGTGGCCTTCAGGCCTCCTCTTGCAGAGGGGACATTTGGACACAGTGCACAGGCAGGAAGACGCAGTGTGAACATGGGGTCAGAGAGAGTGGTGATGCTTCTACAAGGCAGGGAACACTGAGGACTCCCCGGGGCGGAGGCTGGAGCAGGTCATCAGGGCTGAGGAGGGAAGCAGGCTCCCGGCGCAGTGAGATGGTGTTTCTACCCTGGGCCCTGCTGGGGTGGTACTCGTTGCAGCAGCTGGGGGATGCTCGTACCCCGGCAGCCATCCGATAACCAGCTCACTCCAAACAGTCCTGTCTTCCTCCCTTCCCGCTCCCCCCTTCCATTCTGGTCTCTCTCTTCCTTCTGATGAAGCCCCTTGCTTCTCCCTTCTTCAGTCTGGGGGCGCCCAGCTGGCGCCCAGACCCCAGGGAGGTCTGCAGGCTGAGTCAGCTGGGCTCTGGGCATCCTGTCTTCCAGGCTGGGCATTTGCAGGCTGAGTTCCGCCGCCTGCGAGGGTTTCTGCACGGTGCTCCAGATCAACCACCACCTTCGGGAGCTGGACCTGAGCTTCAATGACCTGGGGGACACGGGCATGTGGCCGCTGTGCAAGGGGCTACGACATCCCACCTGCAGGCTGGAGAAACTATGGTGAGCCCCGGGCGCCGGGACGGGTGGGGTGCATCCTCGTCCCATGGCCATCCCTCCACGGCTCCGGCAGACACCCCCAGGAGCCCCCGGAGGTGGAAGGAAAAGCCACAAAGAGCTCCCGGAGGAAGAGTTAATTCTCTGTGGGATGCAAACATAAAATGCCTCCCTTTCTCTTGGCTCCTTGCCCATGAACATTTTCTGTAAAATTCCCCTTTTCCGTTGATACTCACTTACACAGCTGCGTGGCTCTTCAGTGACCTTTATAGAATAAAAACTCAGTCTGCTCTAGTGTGAATTCTGGGCAAATGGGAATTGTCCCTTCCTCCTCCTCCTCCTCCTTCCTCCCCGGAACCTGCTTGGCCCCCACCCTGAGGGAAGGACTGTCTGTTTCTGTTGTGGTCGATTCTGAGTCTCTTCATTATCTGGGGCCCTGGGTAGGTGGCCATCGAGATGGTGTCTCAGGGACAGCATTTTCCTCTTATTTGTGCTGCTGGGGTCCCTGGATGTCGGTATCTCTCCCCATCTGGCTGGCATCCAAACGTCACTCTATCATGGGGATCATGTGGGCATTCTTACGGGACCCCTGGGAAGTGCCCCGACTGCCCAGTCTCCTGACATGGAATCAGGGTCGACCTCCTCATATATCACCCCCCGCCACTGTGGGTCTCACCCTAACCTTCCTCTCCTGACCCTTCTTTTTTGTTGTTGTTGTTTTAAGATTTTATTTATTGGGGCACCTGGGTGGCTCAGCGGGTTGAGCCTCTGCCTTCAGCTCAGGTCATGATCCCAGGGTCCTGGGATCGAGCCCCTCGTTGGGCGCTCTGCTCAGCAGGGAGCCTGCTTCCTCCTCTCTCTCTGCTTGCCTCTCTGCCTACCTGTGATCTGTCAAATAAATAAATAAAATCTTTTTTTAAAAAATATTTTATTTATTTATTTGTCAGACAGAGTTCACAAGTAGGCAGAGAGGCAGGCAGAGAGAGAGGAGGAAGCAGGCTCCCTGCTGAGCAGAGCGCCCAACGAGGGGCTCGATCCCAGGACCCTGGGATCATGACCTGAGCCGAAGGCAGAGGCTTTAACCCACTGAGCCACCGAGGCACCCCTCTCCTGACCCTTTTGCACCCGTGATGTGGGTGGCTCTTCAGCCCCAAGCTGGTTTTTCCTCTTCCTCTGCAAGTTCGTGGCCATTGTCTTGTACCTCCTTTTGGAAGCTGGCATCTCCTGCCTCACAGCCTCAGCCAAATCAAGATTAAATATTTCCACTTAGCATCCCAGCTGTGGTAGTACTTCTTTCAGCAGTTCCTGTGAGGAATAAATGATGAAGCAAACAAAGCCCTTAGCAAGGTGCTCAGCACACAGCTGGCCCTCAGTAAATGTGACCTGTTCTTATTCTAACAGCAGAGAATGCAGGAAAGAAACACAATGGGAGGCAGATTGGAAGTCAGAGAGAATCAAAAGGCATATGGTTTGGGCATGTGGCAGCCCAATTCATACTGGCTCCTTTAAAAAAGAAAGGGGGGGCACGTATTGATATGGCTTCAGGCATGGCTTGATCTAGGTGTCTGGAGTCTTGGTGTCTATTATCTTATGTACTTGTTCCTGCCTTGGTTCCTCTATGGAAAAAGTTTAGCTTTGATCCTACTTGGTGGTGAAACACCCGCAGCTCTATGGAGGACTTCTTTTTTTTTTTTTTTTAAGATTTTATTTATCAGAGAGAGAGAAGGGGAGAGAGCGAGCACAGGCAAACAGAATGGCAGGGAGAGGCAGAGGGAGAAGCAGGCTCCCCGCTGAGCAAGGAGCCCGATGTGGGACTCGATCCCAGGACGCTGGTATCATGACCCGAGCTGAAGGCAGCTGCTTAACCAACTGAGCCACCCAGGCGTCTATGGAGGACTTCTTAACCAGGTCTAAGTTCTGAAAGAAAAACTCCAGGAATTGAATAAGGTTCCGATTCACTGGTTTTGAATGGGTCCTCTGTCCAACCAAAACATAGTAACTGGAGCCATGGAAACCAACCAGCCAACTCAGACCTGGACCCTGAGCTTAAGGACAGTGTGAACCCCCAATGGGCTGAGACTGGGGTTTCAAAGAGAAATTGGGGTAGAACTACCAGGAAGGGCAGTGGGTACTTGACTGCAAAATCAGTGGGTATCCTAGAGACATGGAGCTGCGAATTGACAAGCATCCTTGAATGCCTCTCAGTTGGGTGCTACTCTGCTGTCTCTTCAACTGGTCCCCTAAAAACATCATCCTAAATCCCTCTCAAGACTTTCCAAAATAGCTCCTTAGGTTTCTTCCACTGTTCCTTGTCTCCCACAGGCTGGATAGCTGTGGCCTCACAGCCAAAGCTTGTGAGGATCTGTCTTCTACCCTTGGGGTCAACCAGACCCTGAGGGAGCTTTATCTGACCCATAACGCCCTGGGGAACGGCGGTGTCAGGCTTCTCTGCAAGGGGCTGAGTCATCCTGGCTGCAAGCTTCAAGTCCTCTGGTGAGACTTTCTGGTTCGGAAGGAGGGAGGACACGGGGCTTGGAAGTGAGAGTCAGGGTCAGTGATGGAGATCCATGGTTGGGATGGACAAAGAAGCTAGAAAATTTACTAACATTTCCTCCGTGCACTCTCCGTGCACTAATGCGCGTAATTAGCATGGAATGCCGAGGTGGCCTTCCTTTCCTATTCTAATTTGGCCACTTGCCAGCTTTGCGATGGGTTTCTGCACATTCTCCGGCTCTTCAGTATCTGTCAGATTGAAAGGGTCGGCACAGGTCAGGGACAGATGACGATGTGGAGCCCAGCCTGGTCCCCGATGGGATTTGAGGTTTCCAACAAAGTACTAGTCAATAAACTTAGGGTAATAAGGCAAGAGGTATGGATTCCAATGTCACAACAATGGCCTGGAGTAATGTGTTCTACTCTGTATCCCAAGGTTGTTTGGAATGGACCTAAACAAAATGACCCAAAGAAGGCTGGCAGCCCTTCGGCTAACGAAACCTCACCTGGACATTGGTTGCTGAATGTCTTAGCTGCTGGCTCTTCTCTCGGACTTGGGGCAGAGGAAGGAGATCCCGGAACCCACCAGTCAACATGTTGGTCTGCAAACTTCCACACAGGATAAATCCCTTGCCCTGGAGCGTTAGTTCTGGGAATGTGGATGTCCTGGGGAGAACTTAGGACAGGTCCCGAGGACTCTCGGAAGGGGGTGGTTTTGTACCTCCCTCCCCAGGACACTGCAATGTCAGGAGATACTGGGGTGGTGCTGGGAGCTGCTGGATGGAGTGGGCAGAAGCCAGGGGTCCTTTTGAACACCCCATTGGCTAAGTGCTGAGGTGCAATGACATTTGGGGTAAAGCTGAGAAACCTGCTCAAGGATCCCTGAAGGCCGGCATGCCTTAGGACGCTTAATGCCCACAGCCCCAAGCCATGTTCTGCATGTACAGGGCTCTGGCCCCTGGCTGGAAACCAGTGCATTGCACCGGGACCCCCCTGCCATGGTTAACCTACTGTAACCCGCCAAACAGCCATGCTTTGGGGGACAATTTGAAGCGGGGAACCTCAGGGCCCAGTGATGGGCAGTAACCCCCACCCTTAGTGATCACGACCAACTAGAGGCAAAGGTGGGGAAGCCAGTTAAACGGAGTCTGGGGCTATCTAGCAAACGCAGGGGCACAGCTGCTCCCTAGGCCAGCCAGTTCCAGGGGCAGTTTCAGCTTTCCCCCTCCTCCCCAATAAGGGAAAACTGCCAAGCATGTATTCTGCACCCTTTTTCTGTGGGAGCCCATCTGAGCTGGGCCACTACAATCTCAACAGCATTCCATAGGCTTGCAACTACGGTAGGTGCCATGCCTAAAATAGCGGGGGGGGGGGGCACAGCACGTGGCACACAGCAATGGAGACCTGCCAGCCACACGGTTTCAATTAGCTTCCCAAACTTGTACACAACAGGCCCTTCCCTCACTGCAAAAACCACGACCCATTTGTTTTAGGATTTTATTTGACAAGAGGGCAACAGAAGCAGAGTTGGTAGGGGGACAAACAGGGCTGCCCGGTCAGGTAAGTCAGCTCTTTGGTAAGACCCTGGGATCAGGATGAAGGTCGAGGACCTAACCAGCCAGGTGGCCCAGAGGCCTTTACACCAGGTGAAGCTGCATGCTTTATATTGATAGTATAGGTCTGAGAAGTCTGCTATTTTCAGCCACCAGGAAGGAACACCTTGAAATGGGAAACAAAGTCAGAAGGGAGGTCGATCCTAGGCTTTACTAAATGCTGTTAAGAACCGGATTATGGAAAAAAATACACTCAAGCTACAAAAACGCATGAAGTTAGAGAAGTGGGCAGGACAGACGGACGTGGGCATTGGGGACAGCTGGGCTGGAGGCCGCGGCTCAGACCCCGGAACTGGAGGTAGGAGGCTGGAGAAAGCATCAATGCCACCTTTTGAGAACATTCACCAAGATCCCTTGCTTCCCAGTTGGTCCCGAGAATGCAGCTGCTTTCCTCAGACAAGGACACACAAAAATGGGAGCACTTTCCAGACGGAAAACAGGAAGTGCCCTCATTTTGTGTATCCCAGCCTGAGCAGTTGGAATCTGCTCCTGCAGTCACTGCACCGCGGAAGGCAATGAGCCACACACCACTGAGGCTAATATGGAAATGAATAAAGTATGTTAACATGCACGGAAATGCTTCCCAGAATCCCCAAACTACATGCACTCCATTTTAACTTCATCTCGCACAAAAGACTCAGCCACTGACAGATTAGTCAAGTGTAGCCCAGATCAGAGCCCAATCTGGGTACCGTGATGGTGCCCTCCAGCAACACCCAAATATTGTAGCACTTTTCACTGAGTTGTCCGAAGAGTGCTTCCACATTTGAGTGCCACGGGGGAGCCCTGCAGAGACCTGATCTTGGCCCCCTCCGAGAGACGTGGCTCTTCAGAACGATTAGGGACCCGTCCGACAGCTCCAAGAGATAGTCTCCGTCGGTGACACTCAAAAAATGGCGGCACTTCCCTACTCAGAACAGAAAGTGCCCCCACAGTTTGAGTTCCACAGACGGAGTCGGCACAGCCGTAGGATACCAGCGGAGCTGCTTACCAGGCAGGAAGGAGACAAGACCTTTGCCCTGAAAGTAGAAGAGGACATTGAGCAAAGGAGGGGATACAACACTTAAAAAAAGGCTTTTGACATGGACCCAGGATTCTCAGGTAACAACGCCCTTTATGTTAATGGGATTCCTCCGACCCTTCAAGGCCGGGGCTCTGAAAGAAATGGGTTCTTGTTTAAAAACAAAACCAGCTTACACATTCAACCACCAGAGAAAAACCCACTCACACCCACTTCTCCCCACACCAGCCCAGAGTAAGCCCTCAGAATACGAAAGTGCTTGGAAAAGTGGGGAATTCTAGAAGGAAAAGAAAAAGTAGGACTAAATCATGCCCCAACAACCTCAGACATACAGATCGGGGGAAAAAGAAATCTACAAAACAAAACAAAAGAAAAAACAGGAGGAAGAGGTAGATCATACTCACAACCGGGAAGGACCGAAAAATCATCTGTGTTTGCTGAAGCAAGCAGTGGTCCTAGCCCTGCTGGGCTCTTATATAAGCTGATGGCCCACTCTCCCCCCACCCCACCAGATCCCTAGGGGAGGACCCTTTTCCCCTCCCCTTCTCCGCCCAGACCCACCTGAGAGCCTCTGATTGGAATGGTCTGGGTCAGACACTCCCTTACCTGATGAAATGTTTCCTCCTGGGCCGGGTGGCTCTCCTGGGGAAAATGCAGATTCACTCAGCAAACACTTAAAAACATATAATCTGTTTTACGTTTATGGAGTTGACAAGATTTACCAGGCACTTTGCTAATCTCTAGGGGAGGGGGGATCAGTAAGACCATATATTGTGTTGTCTAGTACAGCGGTTTCCAACTAGAGGTGGGTGGCTTTCTCGTCAGGGGACAATTGGCAATGTCTGCGGGACTTTTTGGTTGTTACAGGTGGGTCGGGGGCAGAGTGCTTTAGGCATTTAGTGCCTGGGGGTCAAGGACTGCTTGTAAGCATCCTTCAACGCGGGCAGCCCTTCTTGGTGAAGAAGGATCCCCGTCCCCAAAGACGAGGAACTGATTAGCACAAGGCTGCAGAGCCGGGGGGGGGGGGGGGGGGGGGGGGGGAAGGCTGCCCTCCCCCACCCTCCGCCCCGCAGCCACTAAGCACACAGAGGTGTAATTGCTGTTCAATTGATGCCATCTCAATGTGGCAGGATACTCATAATTGTCTGTGTTGGGAGCAGGCCTATGTGCTTTTAAATCCAACAGTGTGTTACAAAATATTTAAAATGTATCTTAGGGATGCCAGGCTGGCTGGGGGCGGGGGGGAGCAGATGACTTGATCTTGGGGTTGAGTCTGAGCTCCAGGTTGGGTATAGAGATTACTTTTTTTTGTTTTTGCCTTTTTTGTTTTTCTTTTTTTTTTTTAAGATTTTTATTTGACAGAGATCACAAGTAGACAGAGAGGAAGCAGGCGGGGGGAGGGGGAAGCAAGCTCCCAGCTGAGCAGAAAGCCCGTTGTGGGGCTAGATCCCAGGACCCTGAGATCATGACCTGAGCTGAAGGTAGAGGCTTAACCCACTGAGCCACCTAGGCGCCCCTAGAGATTACGTTTAAATAAAAATCTTAAAACGTGCTTTTACAACCATTTAAGTTTGATACTTTTGAAAGTGTGCCGTTTTACTTAATTCATGCATCTTGCTGAGGTCTGAGGCCTTACTGGAATTCTCCCGTAATAGATCTTGGAGGTGTATCTGAAGTCCTTGGGACCTGATAAGGGAGGTTGGGGGAAATAGAATATATAAGCAAAGCCATTGAGAAATAGGTAAAATGTGTTTTGTTTTTTTTTTTAAGATTTTATTCATTTATTTGACAGACAGAGATCACAAGAAGGCAGAGAGGCAGGCAGAGAGAGAGAGGAGGAAGCAGGCTCCCTGCTGAGCAGAGAGCCCGATGCGGGGCTGGATCCCAGGACCCTGGGATCATGACTTGAGCCAAAGGCAGAGGCTTTAACCCACTGAGCCACCCAGGCGCCCCAGGTAAAATGTGTTTTAAATGCCGAAGGGCAATACAGAGAATGCTTTATCATAATTTCATGAATCCTCTAAAGTTAGATGTTTTCAATTAAAACAATATTTAGGATTTTTTTTAAGTAGGCTCCTCCTCCAATCTGGGGCTTGAATTTTGACACCCAAGATCAAGACCCGGTTGTTCTACCAACTGGGCTAACCAGGCACCCCTAAATTTTAGGATAATTTAAAAAGTTATCCCAAACTTGTCTGAGGGCAGCTCTAAGAGTGGGGGCATTTCTGACGTCATTTAGGAATCCAAGTTAACCCTCCAAAGGCTGTGGACAGTTGACGGATGCGACCACGGAGATGCAGCGATTTCCCCGGGAAAACAAGGGCCAGAAAGAAGTAAGATTTAGAAGTCCAGGCGCCAGATTCTTGCTTTGGCCCTTGTTGAGTTGCTGGAGAGCTGTGCATTGGACGGGGCTCCTGCTCCAGATTCAGATCTGGACTGGTCCTCTCCCCCTGCCTCCCACCACACCTGGACACCTGGACCTTCAGGCGTTTCTCCAAACTCAGCAAGCTCTCTCCCATCACTGCACCTGTTCCTTGCGACTTTCTGGGCCAGCAGCAGCTTTCTCCTCCCGCACTTGACCCCCATAAGCGTCCTCATACTGAAAGTTGCCTGTCTAGGGGTTCCCGTGGGCACTGCAGAGACAGTACAATGTCCTGTATGCCTTTTTGACCATGTGCTCCTGCTTACGAGTTCTGTGTGTTGCTTTAATGAAGCACTTAACCAGCTCTGGTTATTTCCCAGTTTTTTTACCTGCCTCTCATGCATAGCTCCTGGGGAGCGATGGCTTCTCTGTGGTATTCATCTCTCCCACCTCCCCCTGCCCCCAACCCCCACACCAGTCTTGGATTTGACACAAGGTAGAGGTGCAGCAAGCATTCTCCCCCCACACCCCCCAGGGCAATAAATGTGGTCAATGCAATTTAATTTAAGGAACTTTAAAGATGCAAAGATGCTTTTAAGTAAATTGATAGTAAAGGACCCAATTTGATATTTTCCCAGTGATTTGTGATGTTTATGCTGAGACAGGGAAGAGAACACACCCCTCACGCCTTCCTCTGATTCGCCAGTTCCAAACTTGGTCTAACCTTGCATTTTGGCAATTTAACACATCTGTTGAGTCTCAAGTCGATATCATTGTTGGTAATTTTTCCCCCCAGTGTTCCGCTTTCTTTGTTTCCAGGTATCTTGACTTTAAGTCTCAAATTAATATTCTAAAGATTTTTGGGTTTTGGTGGTTTTTTTTTTTTTTTTTTTTTTTTTTGGATTCCTGATGGAAAGAGTCAAAAATTCCACAGACTTGATTTGATAGCCTGAGGTGGAGGTCGTAGCGTGAGGTTAGAAAGACATCCAGGAGTTTTCCCTAATCAGGAATTCCTCCTGCAGAATTGGTAGATCTTCATTTGCAAGTCACTAGACCTTGTTGTCATTACAATCTCCCTAGACAGCCTCCCCCTCCCCGCCACACGCACACCCTCCCCACCCAGGACTCCGCACTCTCTGGCTGGTTTCCATACCAATGAGAATAGATTCTTCCGCCAGGAGCCCAACAGTTTTTTGAAATCCTTTTAGGTAGGTATTGTTCCCTCTAATCCCACATTCTCTGGCTCCAGTGATACCTACAGCCCAGGGGGTGGGGAGGGTCGATAATCCTATTTCCCGCCATTTTATCTAAATGTCCCGCTTTGGGAAGAGGTTTGGAAGAAAAAGTGGGGAAAGGATTCTTTCTTGAGTAGCTTAGATCCTTCTGAAGAGCACAGAGGGTGTCCCTGAGACCTATCTCTGCCCAGCACCTCCCAAGACTTGAGACACATCCTTTAATATGGCGGGAGACTTAGTGGAGGCTGGCAAGGGTAAGTGCTGGCTAAGAAACACTGAAGCAGAGTCCTGACTCACTGGGAGTTTGCATTCGAGCGGGGAAGAGAGAGGTCAAGAAACATCGTGGACCAACAAAATGTGCGGTCACGTTAGGAAGTCACACCTGAATGGAAACCAGGAGGCAGGGAACGGAGCTTATGCAAATGCAGAACAGTCCCTGAGCCGGGACGTGACCCCCAGGGCTCAGTGCTAGACCAGGAATCCAATCATGCCTCCTTCTGGAAGCTTCTTCCCCGTGGGATTTCTAGAGGAGCAGTCCCAGATGCTTTCCCCCACACTGAGGCCATAATAGGTCTGATGACTCCACTTGGCTATTCACAGCCCTGTCTCCATGACTAGAAGGCAAGCTTGCTAAAGGTGGAACGTTCTCCTGTTTTTTTTTTTTTCAGGGTTGTATGTCCCACAAAGGCTCAGAGTATTTACTCAGCGAATCTGTCAGTTGGGGAAAGGTCAAGTGTGGGGGACACTTGGGAAACTGGGGGAATCCTCGTGAATGTTCTGTGTTGTGATCATTTTGCCTTTGGAAAGTATAAGCAAACCTTCACTTTTGGGAACACTAGCTGAGAAGCTAGCAGAAGACTTTAGGAGACATTTTATTTTTTCAAGATTTTTATTTATTTATTTGACAGACAGATCACAAGTAGGCAGAGAGGCAGGCAGAGAGAGGAGGAAGCAGGCTCCCCACTGGGCAGAGAGCCCGATGGGGGGCTCGATCCCAAGACCCTGGGACCATTACCTGAGCCCAAGGCGGAGCCTTTAACCCACTGAGCCACCCAGGCGCCCCTGGGAGACATTTTAGATGTGCATTCTTCACAAGATGTGCTCAGGGTGGGGTGGGCGTTGAGTGAAACAGCCCTAGGGTGGAACATTTTCTGAGGTGTTTTTTTTTTTAAAGTAAGCCCCATGCCCGTTGTGGGGCCGTGGGGCTCAAACTCACAATCCCGAGATCAGGAGTCCAGCCCCACCGACCGAGCTGGCCAGGAGCCCCTCTGAGGCATCTTTGCAAGTTATGTGCTGGTTTTCACCTCAATAACCTCCATTTCCTTCAGGGTGCTCGCGTCCTGAAATGCCAATAGAGTATTACCCCCACCTTAAAAGACCACCAGAGACGTGAGTCAAAGCCAATCAGCAAGGGTCGTTTATTGCAGGTTCGAACCTGGACCTCTGCGCTGCTCGTTGCCAATGACGCCGAGAGGTCCAGAGCTGGGTTGGTGCAGGGTTTTTATAGACAGATACAAACAAGTTTCGGGTGGGGCTGAGCTGGTTTTTATAGACAGATACAAACATATGGAGGAGAGCGGGTGAAGGGGGGGGTGCAAGGCGCCAGCCCTTGCTTTGTCCTCAGCCAGCCTCCTGCTCCTTCAGTACCTTGTGCAGTTAAGAAATCCAGGAAAGGGGGTGAGTTTCGGTCTCTCCCAGATGTGTCTAAGGGCTTAGGGAAGGAAACTCAGCACTTGTAATGTCAGGAACCCCTCCCCGGACCCTAGGGTTGCTCTCAAACTGAAAAACGCTGATGTTAAAACACAGTCATGAGGGGCGCCTGGGTGGCTCAGTGGGTTAAAGCCTCTGCCTTCGGCTCAGGTCATGATCCCAGCAAGGCCCGAATCAGTGGGGGAGCCGGCTTCCTCCCCTCTCTCTGTCTGCCTCTCTGCCTACTTGTGATCTCTGTCAAATAAATAAATAAAATCTTAAAAAAAAAATAGTCATGACCCATGCCTTTTAAGTCTGTTGCATTCTCCAGGGTGGAGGTAGGGTTAGGGTTAGAGTAGTGGACTTGGTAGGAAATTGGGGTTTATGGTGCTAGAATGGGAGGGTTCGTGGTGGTCCTGCCCCCTGGTTTGGGGGAGTTGGCTGAAGCAAGTGCCTTCCGTGGTCATCAGCCAGAAGGCCTTAGCTTGGGGTCAGCAGGGATCTGGCCTCCAGGGTCACTCAAGGTCCCTAGATGTCTGTGCTCATCTGAGGAAGCCGGTGATGATATTCCACATGTGGTCTGGGGGTCTTCTAGGCAATCCTGTTGCAGAGAACCTCCTGGGGTCTGCTCACTCACTGCGCTACAGCCTCTCCCTCTCCCGCCCCCAAAATACCCCTCCTTAGAATGTCCATGACCTCAGGATTCCATCCTGCCACCCCCCATCCCGCCACCTTATACCGCTTGATTTCTCCTCAATACCCTTATGACCTTCAGATGAAGTGTCCATTTTTTGGTTTTATTGGCCAGCCTTGGGCTTTTCCTGTGTCCTGAAAGCAGCGCTGGTGAGGAAGTCCCTTCCGGACACTTCCGTGTTCCAGGAAAAGACTCTGTAAATCGCTGCCCTTCTCCATATGCCCAGGCGATTCCCCTGTCCCGAAACAAGGCCAAACACTGACCTCTACCCTTTATGCCTGCACCCGCTGACAAGGCCAGACCCGGAAATTGGGCTCCCTGTTCTGTGTCTCCCAGATGCTTTAGCTGAAGAGAAAATCCTGGAACTATAGAGAGAGATGCTCCCTGGCCGGGGGGCCCCCTCAGACCGGTGATCATGCTGTCCTGCTCATTCCTTTCTAAAAATCTTCCACAACAGTGCAGCTCTGCCCAGATGCTCCGATCATTGCTCGGTCAGCAATGGTCTGGAATGTTCTCCCAGCTGTAAAAGAATGAATACACACACTTTCCTTCTGTGTCTGGCTCTTCTCCGTGACTGCTTTGTTGCCTTTTTTGCCCGACAACCAAAATGTCGTCAGAAAATAGCTATTTGTGGGAACCTGGGTGGCTCAGTCAGTGAAGCATCTGCCTTCGGCTCAGGTCATAGTTCCAGGGTCCCGGGATCGAGCCCTGAGTCCCTGCTCAGGGGAGAGCCTGCTTCTCCCTATCCCTCTGCCTGCTGCTCTGCCTGCTTGTGCTTTTTTTCTCTCTCTCTCAAATAAATAATCTTTTTTAAAAAAGATTTTATTTATTTATTTGACAGACAGAGATCACAAGTAGGCAGAGAGGCAGAGAGAGAGAGTGGGGGAGGCAGGCTCCCTGCTGATTAGAGAGCCCGATGCAGGGCTCAATGCCAGGACCCTGAGATCATGACCTGAGCCAAAGGCAGAGGCTTTAACCCACTGAGCCCCCTAGGTGCCCCATAAATAATCTTAAAAAACAAAAAACCCGGGCTCTGGCACTGACCACCTGTGGGACCTTCAGCCTCCACATCCCCATCCATGAAGTAGGGCCAGTCCCACTTCTCCCCAGAGACAACAGTATGGCTTTCCTTTGCAGGGTTAATCTGGAAATTCCATCTCTTGCTTTTCAGAAAAAAAAAAAAAAAAAAAAGGAGTGCTTTTTGTGGATTGGCTATGTTTCAGATGTCTTTCACTCCAAAGAGCCAATCTGTCAGAGCAGAGTGGTATAGTTTTGGGGTGTCACGTTAAGTCCTGAAATCCTTTAGGGTCCAGACTCTCAGTGGGTGCACGGATTGAGCTCAAGGACCACGGCAACAGGGGGAAAAGAGGATTTGCAGCAGAGGAGCTGAGGGAGGGGGCAAGTGGGTGGAAATTAGTAAGAGGGACACCTCTGGTATGGGGCTCCTCCCAACCTGGCCTCAAGCTTTTTGCAGAGGATGGGGATATCTAAGAGCCGGGATGGGAACTGCATCAGATACCGAGGATCCTGAGATACCAAGGGTGGGGTGACAGGAGGATTCTTTATCAAGATTGGGCTGGGCAGGCCTCAAAGGTCGAAGGCCAAGGTCGAGGTCCGGGGAGCCTGGCTACAGTCTGGTCAGGGACAGAATTTTATGTTCAAAATGCACAAATCACAAAGGAGGAAATGATCCCAGATCTTGGGCTGGAAGCAAAGTGGGTGTTGAGCCTTAAGCACCGTTTGTGACCGTCCATCTCCTCACCCCCAAAGTCCTATCTGTGGGGCCGCAGGAATCCATGGATGGCCAAGAGTGATGGTGTTGGGGCAGGGGTGATCTAAACAGGACTGGGAATCAAAGGCAGGAATTCCTCCTTCCACCGGCTTTAGCAGACCGGCAGACCTTTCTCCTTTGCAAAGAATGAGACTTGACGGCTGTTTTAGGGAATATTTTGAATACCAGGGAACACAAAGGGTAGGCATGCATCAGTTAATAGTGGCAAATACAGTTCTGTTTACTAAGCCCTGGGGGTTGGGGGGCTGGGATGTTGGGGGTGGGGAATAGAACAAGCTCCCAGTCCAGTCGCTGGATTTCTAGGAGTTTGCCAAGCCAGAGACCTTTTTTTTTTTTTTTTTTTAATTTAAAGATTTTATCTTTACGTAATCCATACACCCAGCCTGGGGCTTGAACTCACAACGATCAAGTCTCACATTCCACCAACCGAGCCAGACTGGTCCTCAGACTTTTTTTTTTTTTTTAACCAAACTTTAAATTTTAGAACAAGTTTAGATTTATAGAAAACCTGGGAGGATAACAGAGTTCCCATGGTACCCTGTAGGCCCAGTTCTCCTACTATAAATGGGTTGGTATTTGTTCCAGTTCCAGAGCCAGTATTACCAATGTTACTGCCCACAGGCCGCAGTTCTTTCAGTCTCCTTAGGAGCCCTGGCTCCCACCCAGGAGACCACATGCTCCATCTTCACCAGCACTCCTCAGACTTAATGTATCTCCAGTGGCAACAGCTGGCTTGGGGCATCCTGTCAGACTTTGTAGAAAGGGCTTCCGTTGGGCTTTGTCTCATTTTTTGGTCCTATTAGCCTGGGACTGTGGGATTCGGGAGAAAGAGCAGGGATGTGTATGCCTTTTTCATCACGCTCCAAGGGGACATCCTGACCCAGACGCTCTCCGTGACCAAACTGTGGTTGGGCTCCCCATCCCTAACTAGGCCTTGACCTTGGCCCCGACCTGTCTAGGGCCTGCCCTGCAGGTCTTAACAAGGAATCCTGCTGTCACCTCCTCACACCCTTGATATCTGATCAAGTTTCTCATCCTCCACCTTTGATGTCCATGTCCTCGCTGACCCTCCTGGAGAAGCCCGAGGCCAGTCCAGTAGGATCGCCCTTCCCATGGCCCCCCTCTGCAATTTCCCAGCCAGGGACCCTTTCCCCTGCACCTTGTCTGTACCTCCCTCCCTGCCTTCCTTATGGAGTTGAGCCCGGTATTTTCTCCCCACTCCTGCCATCATCATGACTCTGCAGGGGTTCGGAACGCAGCACCCTAAAACTGGCCACTTCAGCATGCTTCTTAAGGGACATGAGCGACCACAGGGGCAAGGAGGCCATTTTGACCTTCCTCTGTCCTTGAAAACAGGATATAAATTTCTCACGTGAAAGATGCCTCCCAGCAGCCAGAAGGTAGACAGCCACCTTCCTCACCAGAGAGGGGGTCCAGGCCAAGGGGGCTGTGTAAACCACTCCTGTGGACTACCCGAGGGCCAAACCCCTTTCTTTTTTATCAATTCTTCACGACTTTTTTCTAAAAGGTCTAGAACCTTCCTGCTCTGGTCACCTTACAGTCTTAACATCTTTGGGAGCCTCTCACGCGTACATCTGTGCACAATCAAATTTGTCCCTGCTCATCTTTTTATTATGGGGGGGCCACATAATAAAAAGGGGGGGCCCGGCTGGGGGAGGTCTCAGCCCAGACCCTAGTAGGGTCCGAGACAATTATTGGAATTATTTCCTCTTCCTAACAATCCCTAGTCATTTGTCTTCAATACACTCTTTCTTACCATTTTTTTAAAGCTGTAGGCCCAACATGGGGCTCATGCTCACAGCCCCAAGAGTCACCCGCTCAACTGACTTAACCAGCCAGGTGACCCTGCTGTTGAGTTTTTAGATCCCAGATGATCCAAGGAGTGTGGAGCACGTTTTACTGGGTGCCCCGTGTTCGTGTGTCCTAAAGCTTACAGCTGTCCTCAAGCACGGTAGCCCGTCAGGGTCCATGGACTCCTGAACCTTGTGTCCCGTGCAGGACAGCGGAGACGCACACCTGCGTCCTCGCCGGATGTCTGGCTGGGCAGGGAGGTGCAAAGCAGCTGGCATGGACACCGTCAGACGTGCAGACCTGGAGGGACAGGGCTGAGGGGAGCCAGCCGGGAGGAAGGGCGGGTTTGATGGCAGTCTGGGAAATAGGAGGAGACGCCCTGGCATGAACCACACGATTTGCTGCTTTTGCAAAAAGAGATTTCAGGGGCTGGTGCATTCATTCCGAGAGTTGCTTCTGATGGCCTTGTTGCAAAAATAGTGGTGTTTTTTTGGTTTTTGTTTTTTTTAAAGTGACATGGGTCAGGGATCTGGTCTGTTCCCCACAGGGAGCTCCTTTCGGATTACTGCAGAACCCCCGAGAGGACTGAGGTGGGGCAGAAATCTTTCTGCCCCTTGAGGATTTGCCAGGCAAGGACTGTGTTTAAGGTTCCAGAGCTCCCTCTTCATGATTCCTGTGAATCTCAGTCATTCAACCAGTGTCCCTCGACACCTGCCGCTTTCCAGGTCCCACAGTAAGGAGGGGAGATGGAATTCCTTCCTAGCTGGGAGCTGCGGTCCAGAGCTCAGAACCGTAAAAGGGTGGGAACTGAGGCATTTGCGGGGGGGGGGGGGGTGGGTTGGGGGTTCCCCCCCCCCCCCCCCCTCGGTTTTCTAAGGTGTTCCTTAGAAAACATTGGGAGGGAAAACTTTCCTCTTCCAGCCCAAGTCCAGCGTGCGGGGGCCTGGAAATTAACTGACAATGGCCAGATTAACAGGAGAAAGACAGGTTTATTTACACGTGGATGCGGGACCTCCCGGCAAACTGCAGGAAGGGCCCGAAGAAATGTTGATGTGTATCAGCGTAACAAAAGGAAGGTCGTTAGGGCTTTGCTGGGAGACGATGGAGATTCTTTGGGGGGGCTTTTTGATGCTAAGGGAAATGGGCAGACGAGTCCATCCGGGCTGACGAGTCCATCCGGGCAGGCGACTTTGCCGGAAAATCCCCCAGAGGGAGGCTGAGGGCAGCTGTCCCTGTCGTAGCACCCACCCCCTGCGGGAGGTTCATCTAAGATTTCTCTCTGCATCTTCTCTAGCTCTGATGTTTGGGGCAAAGATCAAATAATCCCGATGGCAGCTCGGGGCTCCACGTGTGTCCCAGCCTCCGATCCCGGTGAGACGGGCACCAAGGTGTGCGCAGGCGGACGGCCGGTCTGCTAGCACTTGCACACACGGGATGAAGAGCGGTTCAGCAAGACCGGGGTGTTTCTCAGAGGGCAGTGTGCTAAGTAAAATAAGTTCGACACAGAAAGGCAAATACCATATGGTCTCACTCACATGCGGAATCTTTTTTTTTTTTTTTTTTTTTTTTTTTTTTTTTTTTTTT
>NC_081573.1:951765-1023406 GCF_022355385.1 Mustela nigripes
GAGAGGCAGGCAGAGAGAGAGAGAGAAGGAAGCAGGCTCCCTGCTGAGCAGAGAGCCCGATGCGGGGCTCGATCCCAGGACCCTGAGATCATGACCCGAGCCGAAGGCAGTGGCTTAACCCACTGAGCCACCCAGGCGCCCCTCACATGCGGAATCTTAAAAAAAAAAAAAAAAAAAGTTAAAAATAGAAACAACCCAAACTCCTCAATACAAGCAGCAGATCTGAGGCTGCGGTGGGGGAGGGGCAAAGGGGCTAACGAGGACAGAGGACAAAGTCCGTCATGGGGATGTCATGTACAGCACGGGGACTGTGGTTACACACACTCCGCTGGATATCAAAGTTCTCATCACAAGGAAACATGACAAGGCGGATGGCGATGGATGAGAGTTCTGGGGGGTTAGGACCCTCCGAGACGAGTTGTGAGGCCCTCAAGCAGGGCTGCAGCCTCCAACAGGAACCTGGTCTCGGAAACAAGCAGCCCCATGAGAGCAGAGGTCAGCCCTGAAGGAATGCCCGGTGTCTTTCCAGCACAGTTGCGTCTGTGATCGCCATCTGATGAGTCATTTATGAATATTATCCTACAGTTGGCGTTTATTTTATTTTTTTTTTTTTAATTGTGGGTCAGCTGGAATTCTACAAACAATGTTGTCATTTAGACGGTTGGTCGCTGTCCCCATTTTGCAGATGGGCTCACAGAGATGGCGGCAGGGAGGGGGTGAGGTCCCAGCTGCCATCTCCCGTCAGGGACCAGCGAGCACATCTTGGTGAGCACAGGGCCGAGGCTGCTGGAGACGAGAAAGCAGCCCCCAGAAAGATGCACATCTGCAACGACAGGCCCTCTTGGGGTGAGGACTTGCGTTCGGAAATGTCATTTGTGACTTGCCAAATACTCCACTGCTCGGGCCCCCGTGGGCTGTGGCTGCCTTCTCCTCAACCGGGGAGGGTCTCAGACACATCCCTGGTGTCATTTAGCATTGGTGCTGGTCGGCAGAAAGCTGACTGGAAGTGGACAGATGGATGGATGGATGGATGGATGGATGGACTGATGAGCGAGTCAAAGAGCCTCAATACAGCAGAACCCAGGGAAAAGCCACCAGCCACAAGGACCCTGCTGGGTGGCTCGGTCATGAAGGCTCCATTTACTGAGTGTTTGCAACTCTGCATGCCGAGCGCCCGAGGCACAGTCTTTCCTGCATTTCTCTCTCCCTCACCCCATGAGGAAGGCATGGCGTATCTGAGAACCCAAAGAGGTCAAGCCATTTGCTCAAGGTCATGGAGCATGGAGGCTTCCTGCCGTTCTCGATCAATGGTACAGCACCTCAGCTGTAGTCCAGAAAGTGCAGGAAAACCTCCGTCCCCGTCCGGTCCCCGCTCAGAGCCAAAGGCTGGGAGTGTCTTCCTGGGGACTCTCCTCGGGCGGAGAAGGTGGGCAGGGTAGGGAAGGGTTGGCTGAAGTTTCCTCCAAGGCCCGGGAGTCTGGAATCAGAAATAACAGGGATGTTTATAATACATGGTGATAAAAGCAGCAGTGATAATGTAATCCGTGTTACTAGAAAAATGCCACACTTCTAAGGAATAATAGTCATCAAGAAGTTACTACAAGTCAGACAAGATGCCAAGCCGGCCACCCAGAGAAGCCGTCCCCACTGCTCAGCTTCATTTTGTGCAAGTCCTGAAAGGGGAGCCTGAAGATGGTGACTTCACGGTGTGACCGTGAGGGCCGGGAGGTGTGGCGTGAGATGTGGTGTGAGATAAGGAGGTATCTGGCTTTCAGATCAGTGTCCCCCGAACAGGAATGACGGCCCCCCAGAACAGATGGTCAAACACTTGGCATTCTCTGTCCCCAGCGGGCAAAGGATATGAACAAACAGTCTGTGGAACTGAACTCATTTTGCTGGAAAAGCAGTGAAGAAACAGAACAGCTCAGACACTGGTAGCGCACGCGCACATACACACACAGAAGGCAGGACCCTGTGGGGACCAGCTGGCCATTAAACTGAGGAAAACATTTGCCCTCCTCTCACTTCTTGCTGCTTCGCCTGCAGGTGTAACAGCACAGGCACAGAATTAATAGGAGAAACCATCTGTCAAGGCACCTGGCGGGCTCCCATGGTGGAACATGCAACTCTTGATCTTGGGGTTGTGAGTTCAAGCCCCACGCTGGGTGCAGAGATGACTTAAAAAAAAAATAAAATCTTAGCAGGACTCCTGGGTGGCTCAGTCCGTTAAGTGGCTGCCTTGGGCTCAGGTCATGATCCCAGAGTCTTAGGATGGAGTCCCACATCCGGCTCCTGGCTTGGCTGGGAGCCTGCTTCTCCCTCTGCCTCTGCCTGCCACTGCCTGCCTGTGCTCTTTCTTTCTCTGACCAAACATAAATAAACTCTTTAAAAAAAAAAATCGGGGCGCCTGGATGGCTCAGTGGGTTAAAGCCTCTGCCTTCGGCTCAGGTCATGATTTCTGGTCCTGGGATCGAGCCCTGCATCGGGCTCTCTGCTCAGCAGAGAGTCTGCTTCCTCCTCTCTCTCTCTGCCTGCCTCTCTGCCTGCTTGTGATCTCTCTCTCTCTTTCAAATACATAAATAAAATCTTAAAATAATAAACTTTAAAAAAAAATCTTGGGGCACCTGGGTGGCTCAGTGGGTTGGCTCTCTGCCTTCAGCTCAGGTCATGATCTCAGGATCCTGAAATCGAGCCCCAAATCGGGCTTTCTGCTCGGTGGGGAGCCTGCTTCTCCCACTTCTGCCTGCTGCTCTGCCTACTTGTGATCTGTCAAATAAAAAATAAATACATAATATCTTTAAAAAAACTTAGTAACAATCTGTCAGTGAGGGACTACATAAAAAGGATGATATGTACGCACATACTGGAATGGTATGTACCTGGTATGCAAAAAAAGGAAGGAAGCTCAGATTTGGAAAGTTCTGCAGGACACTGCTGAATTAAAAAAAAAAATTTTTTTAAAGATTTTATTTATTTATTTGAGAGAGAAAGAAAGAGAGAGAGAACAAGCTGGGGGCGGGGCAGAGGAAGAAGCAAACTCCCTGATGAGCCAGGAGCTCCATGCGGGGCTCCATCCCAGGACTCTGGCACCATGACCTGAGTTAAAGGCAGACGCTTAACCCCTCATTTTTTTTTTTAAAGATTTTATTTATTTATTTGTAAGAGAGAGAGATTATTTATTTGTAAGAGAGAGAGAGTAGAGCGAGCACAGGCAGACAGTGTGGAAGGCAGAGTCGGAGGGAGAAGCAGGCTCCCTGAGGAGCAATGAGCGATGTGGAACTCGATCCCAGGACGCTGGGATCATGACCTGAGCCGAAGGCAGCTGCTTAACCAACTGAGCCACCCAGGCGTCCCTTTTTTTTTTTTTTTTTTTTTTTTTTTAATGTGTAGGCTAAGGCATATAGTAATGGGAGAAAATCCTGTTCAAGATGGGAGCAGCAGGGGACACCGGGGCTCACAGGGGAGCATTTATATGGGAAGTGGGATGACTGAGAGCAAAAAAATGGAGGGTGGGTGGGAGAGACACCTGTCAATTTTCATCTTCTACAAACCCCTGTGAAAACGTGGAACCACATACATTTAATTAAATGCATTCTTTTATTTATCAAAACGTAGACAACAAGAAAAAGGACTGGGGAAATGCTGGATCCTACTTTGTCTCCTCTCCTTTTTGGAGAGTCACAGCTCCAGGGAAGAACACAGAAGAAAAAACAAATGAAACCGGAGTGATCGTTGGTTTCCCAAATTATTTTCAGGAACACTTTGGGCTTTGTCTTCCTGGGGGGCCACTCTGCCTCCTAAGGGCATGAGCTTGGGGACCGGAGGTCACGTGGCCACCCGGGGGACAGGGCACGGGACTAACATTTGACCACAGCCGAGCAGTGTTTGAATGGCTCATTCTATAAAGTGCATAGCGGGGGCGCCTGGGCGGCTCAGTGGGTTAAAGATTCTGCCTTTGGTTCAGGTCATGGTCTCAGGGTTCCGGAATCGAGATCCGCAGGGAGCCTGCTTCTCTCTCTCTCTGCCTGCCTCTCTGCCTACTTGTGATCTCTGTCAAATACATAAATAAAATCTTTAAAAATATATAAAAAAGTAAAATAAAATGCAGAGAGGTAGGGCGTCCTCGGCGGGCCTGCGGGGCAGCGGGTCTTGAACCCCGGACCGCTCCTACACCGCGGGGCGAGTCTGGCCTGGCTCGTGTTCTCCCCCTACTGGCCGAAGAAGGAAGTGCTGGCGGCCTCGGCGCCTCCGTTTACCGGGTGGCCGGTCCCGGCGCGCCCCCTGGTGGCCTCCGTGGGAAAGCGCACACGGCTCGCCAAACGTTCACAGGATTCCGCACGCAGGGCACTTTGGGTTTACCGATCTTCGTACACTTCCCGCCGGCTGTGGAGCACTCCCATCTCCCCTACCGCCCTGGCGGGGGTTGTGGGGGACGAGTTCAAATGCGCAGTGCCTGTGAGCCACCTCCCCGACGCCCCACATCCCGGCAACCCCTCCCCACCCTCGCAGCCTCCAGCTGGGCGGCTCGGTCACCTGCTGACCAATCAGGGCGCTGCGCTCGCCCTACATCCATGCAGGCCTCCCAGGGATACGCGCTCGAGCTGGACCAGAATGTTCCTCTCCAAACGCAAATAATTACCCTGACATGAAACCAGCCAGAAAGACCTGACTGGTCCTCAGCGTCCTTGGAAAGCCACATTCTAACCCTGCTGCAGGTTAGACCTCAGTAACCTTGTCCCTGTTCGTTTCTTGAACGTCATTACTTGCTCTCCGTCTCCCTCCTCTCGTGGCTCAGCCACGCTCGCTGGCCTTCACTTCTTTTCTGACCGAGGGCTGTCAGCCTAAGATTCGCTCTGCCTGCAATGGTTTTCTAGCCCATCACCCGGCCAACCTCTGCGCGTCCCTTAAACCCAAACGCAATGCGATTTCCTTAGAAAAACTGCTCCGGACAAAACCAAAATGTCCCATTCTTCTCTTTTGCAAAACAGATCACCGTTCTTTGTTTTGTTTTTTAATTCTCAGAAGCTTCTATTATAATTTTGGTATTATTATTATTATTTTATTTTTAAAAAAGATTTATTTATTTGAGAGAGAGCATGAGAGGGGAGAAGGTCAGAGTGTGAAGCAGACTCCCCGTGGAGCTGGGGCCCGATGTGGGACTTGATCCTGGGACTCCAGAATCATGACCTGAGCTGAAGGCAGTCACTTAACCAACTGAGCCACCCATGTGCCCCTGATATTATTATTATTAAAGATTTTATTTATTTATTTGACACAGAGAGAGAGAGAGATATCACAAGTAGGCAGAGAGGCAGGCAGAGAGAGAGGGGGAAGCAGGCTCTCTGCTGAGCAAAGAGCCCAATGTGGATGTTGATGCACGGCTGGTTCCCAGGACCCTGAGATCATGACCTGCACCCAGCAGATGCTTAACCAACTGGCCCACCCAGGCACCCAAACCCTACTTATTTTTATCCCTAGAAAGAAAAAGCAATGTCTGTTAGACACCCACGGCTTGTGTCTAAGAACTAGGCTGCCTTGCACAGGAGCTGGGTGGAAACAGAGGTTAGTGGTGATGTGGTACGTAATCTGTCATCTTCAGGTAGGAGCACCCGGGATGGAGTCTGGGATGGTTATGAGTAGAGGTTCAAGTACACACAGAACATTCTCCGAGCGAGACCATAAATCCCATAGGTCGAAAACAAGAGAAATATAAAAGCATGTTCTCCAACCACAAAGAAATTACCTGCGAGATCAGTAAATCTGCAAAAGCCAGCTATGTGGGAGTGAACACAACACTGAAGACCTTTCGAGTTGGGGGTTCCTAGGCAGTTTGCTCATGGTACCTTCACGGTGCTGTGAGGATGGGTATGGAAGAGATGTCAAGGTCAAGGTCGAGGGATGAAGGTCATTGACTGAGAACAAGGGCTACGCAGACCCGGGGCCCTGTCTCCAGGAAGTTCACCAGCACTCACAACAACCCGGCCCCCTGGACAGCTCGCCTTGGACTGTGAAGGCCCAGCCTTGGGGGTGCTTTCCTTTCAGACATACAGAAGGTGCTGTCCAGCTTGGAGTCATAGCTAGGGTTGAGTCCCAGGAAGGACAACTTGAGGTGCCCTACTTAAATAACTGAACTTAAATTAATTCCCATTTTAAAATTATATGCTAGTCTCTTATGTCCTCTCTGGGGGGGGGGAGATTTTCAAATGGGAAGATGTCTTTTAGGGGTCTCAGGGTTCAACGAGGCTACATGCATTTCAAGGACGCTCTTCACAAAACAGACCTGATGCCCGAGCACAGGGACTTTTTTCTGAGCTTGCTTTCAATCTACAAGGTCCTGGGCATTGGAGGATTATTTCTTTTTTTTTTTTTTTTTTAAAGATTTTATTTATTTATTTGACAGAGAGAAATTACAAGTACACTGAGAGGCAGGCAGAGAGAGAGAGAAGGAAGCAGGCTCCCTGCTGAGCAGAGAGCCCGACGCGGGACTCGATCCCAGGACCCTGAGATCATGACCTGAGCCGAAGGCAGTGGCTTAACCCACTGAGCCACCCAGGCGCCCGGAGGATTATTTCTATGCCGGCCTCTAGTCTGTTCTTTTGTATACAGAACCCCCTGGACAACCCAGGTGCTAGGGGACCCAACCATCTTAGTGTGCGGTCTAGACGTTTACACTGACAGTGGGGCTCAGGTGCCCCAAGGATAACATTCTCATTTTAGGACCCAACCCAGACCTACTGTACCAGAAATTCTGTAGGCGGGAGCAGCAGCTTCTCCTAGCAAGCCTGCAGATTTTCGTCGTCACGAATTTGAGAACTTCCCGTGCAGGAAATCCTGGAGAATAAACATCTGGAAAATGGGAGTCGACCACGAATTCACAAGTAAAGAGTTACCTGGAATTCCTGGTGGCCAGAACCACGTGACCAAGCAGGCTCTCCTCGACCACAGGACTCAGTGGGACAATACCGTCCTGAGTCTTGTACCACGAAGCATCCCTCCATGGGAGGCATCCAGGCGTTGAAACTTGCAGTAGTTACCTCTGAGGCCACTGTGTGGAGGGGAACAAAGAAAGGTTTTCAGACCGCCCGATAAATTTACCATCCGTGTATGGCAGATGGAGGAGGGGGTTCGCGGCAATTTGCACGAATGCAAGACGTATCTGCTCATCGTGCCCCATCCTGTCTGGTCTTCTCTCATTCAGCGAGATGTTCTCGCAGCCCATCCACTTGCGCCACACGTCAGACCTTCATTCCCTCTTATGGCTAAGTAACATCCCACCGTTCGGACAGACCATATCCCACTCACCCTCGCACCTGTGGAGGAGCCTCTGGGCTGCTTCCAGCTCTGGGCTGTTGTGAATGATGCTGTTATGAACACGCGTGTGCATGGTGTGTTTTCTTTTGCACAGTTTACCTTTTCGAAAGCAAGGGTGATGGTAGGATCTCCCCATCCACCCTCCCGAGCCCTGCTTCTCTTTTAATTTGGCAAACTCCTCCCTACCCTTCAGATCTCTGCCTAAAAGTGTCCCGTTCTTTCCCTCTGACTTGGCTCCTCTCCCCACTGACCTACCACATTATTCTCTCCTAAGCACGATCCTCCCTTCAAGACTTAGTCCATTATACAAAACCAGGGGGACACATAACAGAACGGCATTTGCTAAGGACTGTAGGCAGGTGAGGGCACTGATCACAGTGGGGCACATGGAACTTTTCAGAAGGAAATGTGTTGTAAATGTTTCTCCAGCTTTGTTGAGATACAACTGAGATGTAACAATGTGTATGTTTAAGGTATAAGGTGATCCCATCAGATCCCTCAGATGTTCACAACCTCCAGAGGGTCATTGTATCTATCATGCCTGTAAGAATAAGGCTGTATCTAGTGTCTTTGTAGATATACATATGGAGGGTGTCCCAGCCATATTATAGAACACAACTCTGACCTGTGACTTACAGTGGCTGGCCCAGAAAACCAGCCTGCTCTCTACAAGTCAGACTACTATTTCTAGGAACCAGTGTGGGAAGCCCAACAATAACTCCTCTAGCAGTCGGCCCCAAATGACCAGGAGTTAATAACTGATAGTTTCCCTAACACCTGTCCCTGCTTTCAATTTAGGCTTACCCAGAGAGAGCCGCCACACTGGATCCCCAGCAGATTACGCAGGCGTCTCACTCCTGGCTAGCCTGCCTCCAGGCTTCCCGTGCTAACAGCCTGAGGCTTGACTCCCCCCCAACCAATCCCCACCGCAAAACACTGCCCCTCCTTTGCCTGTGCTAGTTTGGGTGGTCTTTGTTTATTTCTGCAACTCAGAGACTGAAGGTCATGGGCTCAGTTCACACAGTGCTATGGTGGGAAAGTCAGGATTTGGGGGATCCAGTGTGAGTCCCAGAGATCCTTGACTCCCCCATCCTGAGAGGGTTCCCAAGATGAAGTCCCCAGCACCGTTTTCCCCCTCTTTGGGTCTCTGACCTCTCTATCTCTCTCTCTTTTCTGGAGCTCAAATGTGTGTTTGTGTGTTTTCAATCCTACCTTTGACTCAGAGAGACGTTTACTTTTATTTCCTGTAATGGGGAGAGGGAAGCCATGGACAGAGCATGCTGTGGGCTAGCGGCCAGGACAGGGCTGAGCCTCAGAGCGCCACTGTTGCCTCTTTCTCTTAAACATGGCGCACACTTCCCATGAAAAGGAACAGGACGGAACACTGTTCAGCCTTAAAAATCAAGGACACGCCACCACTCCCGAAAAGCACAGACCTGGAGGTCACTGTGCTAAGTGAGATAAGCCGGACACAGAAGGACCAAGGCCATATCATCCCGCCGTGTCAGGAATCTCACAGGACAGTGAGGCCATCAGACCGGGAAGCAGAGTGCAGGGGTGGGGGTCCTGGTGCCAGGGCCTCCCCTGGGGGGCGAGAAGTTCTAGAGCCTGCAGCATGGTGACAACGGCAACTAGCAGCAGGCCGCGCACTGAAAACCTCACCACCGGCGCACCTCTTCTGTCCAGTGTTGTGATCACACACACGCACGATACACAGCGAGGATGAAATTGGGGGGTAGACACACTTGTGGCATAAACTGCTCCCAAACTCATCAAGTCGTACATACCGAATCACAACCACACCTCAGTCAAGTGGTTAAAACACACATGGAGCCTGCTGAAACTGTTTCAGAAACAGCAACAAAAGTATCGAACACGTATTGAGACAGCATGTGCCCTAGCTGTGTAAGTCCTGTTCTTCCCACCTCACACACCAGGAAGCCAGAGATCTGACAGATTAAAGATTTGTCAGGCACTTGTAGGGCTGACACGGTAGAAGTTGAACCCAGAACCCTGTATTTCCCAGGTGAGATCCCGAGGCTGAGCGAGGTACTCAAGGAAATCCCCTCGCTGTTGGTTACAGTTTCCTCCCATCAATGTCAACTGTGTGACTTACTAATATTCAAAACAATTTTTGTTTTTGGCCAAGAATTAGGTCAAAAACATCACACTTAGTTTAACTTGTATTTCTCTCTCCGATCAGGATATCCCTCTCTGCTTTAGACGGCAGTATCAAGGTCTACTTGACACCCCTCCCCTAAATTCACTCACCTGCAACTCAAATTTTTATGAAGTCCACAGAGTTGTGCAAACATGGCCATGAGGCACTCTTAATTTTTCATCACCTGCAGCTCCTTTACGGTTGGGACCCCTGCTGCCAATCTCAAGCACCCACCCAACTCTTTTCAGATTTGCCTTTCCCGGACATCTCACAGAAATGCAATCATGCAATAAGCTAGTGCCCATTTGCCTGGACAGTGCCATCCTGTAAGCCAGCAAGCCTGCATCCACCTAAAGTTTGTGGCCATACTGTTCCCTCTGCTCCACCCCATGTGGGCTCCTCTAGCTTCCCGCCTGGCTCTGACACCCTCGAGCTCCTCCCAGCCCACCCAGAACCTCCGGGTCCTCTTCTATCTCTGCATTCCATTTCGCTACAATTTCCATTCATTTTTCACATTGAGTGGATTTGTCAAGGGAAGGGTCAGAGATCTGGTTGGGGAGGATAGAGGGTGTGTCTCACTATTTAAAGGGTGCTGAGACAGCATGTGGGAAAGGAGCCTCGGAGCCGGAGGGGAGGAGCCCAGGGTCCTGGGAGGCTCTCTGGGTAAGGTGGGTCAAGGTTCTGGGGCCTTGCCAGGGCATGAGGCTGGGAGGTTGCTGGTGGCTGAGGCTGTGCCAGATCTCGTATGACTAACCTGTCCAGTTGTCCCTTATGTGCCCAGAACCCAATGGCATGCTTGTCTTGGCCTGAACAATCCCCAAGCAGTGTATGTGGGTTAACTTGTTGAAAGGAGTCATGAAGAGGAGTTAAGTTTGGATCTGTTCCTTAGGGAGCTTTCTGCCTCTAATTCTAGGAAGATGGGAACTATACCAGGGGTTCTCAACCAGCATTCACCCCTGCCTCCTCCCCATCCCCTGCCTCAGGGGACAAAGAAGAGGATGCTTTCATTGCAACAAGGAATTATTCAGCCCCAAAACACCCCCAGTATTTTTAGAACCCCTTGGTTGCAGGGCTAGAATAAGATGCACAGATTTGTGGGGTGAGATTAAGGAGGGGAGATTGGAAAGGGTTGGGGGAAGGCAAGTAGGTTTAGGAAAAGGGCTTGCTTTCCAAGGGGTGGACCAAATATCAGAGGATGAAGAGGTGTCTTATTTTCTGTGAATGATAAACAGGAACTAGAAGCAAATGTTCACACGGAGGGGCAAAGGAGATGCCAACCCCATTTTGTTAGTATAGTAGCATATGATATATTTCCATTGTTTTAAAAAAAATATCTCCCTCTCCTCCCTCTGCTCTTCCCCTTGTGCTCTCTCTCTGAAATAAAATCTTCAAAAATAGAAAGGATACAGTGAAGTCCAAAATCTGTTATTTTTTTTTCTAAGCCAGTCTAGGTTTTTCCCCAGTCTTTACAGTTATCTGCCTGCTTATATGCATGAAAAGGTTTATTTTTTAAAATTTATTTATTTTAGAGAGAGCATGAGCGAGTGGAGGGGCAAAGGAGGGAGAGATGCCCCCTGTCCCCAGGGTGCAGACTCCCTACTGAGCACAGAGCCTGACCCAGGGCTCCATCTCATGATCCTGGGATTATAACCTGAGCCAAAATCAAGAGTTGGACACTTAACCAACTGAGCCAGCCAGGTGCCCCATGAAATCATGATTATATTTTTAAGCTTTTTGATTACTAAGGCCAAATTTACATACAGTAAAATCACTCTTTTAGTGATTTTATGCTTTTATGCTTTATAGTTTTACAAGTTTGTTCATGTGCCCATTATAATAAAGGCACAGGACAGTATCTTCACCCCAATTTCCTTGTTGTCTGCCTGTAACAATTCCCTTGGGAACTGCCCCTTTCCTTTGCCCCTGGAGTTCAGCTTTTTCCAGAATGTCCCAGCAATAAGATCATACAGTCTTTGGTGTCTGGCTGCTCTCACTCAGCAAAACTGCATTCATCCATGTTGGTTCCTTTTTCTTGCCAAGTTAGATTTTATGTGGACATACAAAGGTTTCTAAAATCCTCTCCGCTCTTGAGGGAATTTTGGTTGTTTTTGGTTTTTGTCCATTATAAATAAAACTTTAAGCATTTATATAGGGTTTTGTGGGAACATTAAATTCTCACTTGGTAAACTATGTGGGCATGGGATGGATAGGTCATAAATGTATATGATTAGCTTTTAAAGAAATTGAGAAGGTCTTTACCAGGGTAGTTAGTTGTTCCATTTTTTACTGAGTTATGGGAATTCTTTGTATTCTGTATGCAAGTTCTTTATAGGAAATATGATTTGCAAACACTGCTACTCGGTTTTGATGGGTTGCCTCTTCATTCTCTTAAGAGTGTGTTTTGAAGGGGCGCCTGGGTGGCTCAGTGGATTGGGCCGCTGCCTTCTGCTCAGGTCATGATCTCAGCGTCCTGGGATCAAGCCCCGCATCAGGCTCTTTGCTCAGCGGGGAGCCTGCTTCTCTCTCTCTCTGCCTGACTCTCTGCCTACTTGTGATCTCTCTCTGTGTCAAATAAATAAATAAAACCTTAAAAAAAATATTAAAAAAAAAGAGTGTGTTTTGAAGAAAAGTCATTAATTTTGATGAAGTCTAATTAAAAATCCTTTCTTGGGGCACCTGGATGGCCCAGTTGGTCAAGTGTGTGACTCTTGATCTGGGGGTTGTGAGTTCAAGCCCCACTTTGGGCATAGAGATTATTTAAAAAATGAAGATCTTAAAAAAAAATCCCTAACATTACATTGGTATTGTGTGACCTGGAACGTTTGAGCACAGAATAAATGAGATTTTGTTTTTAAGTAGGTCTGACTATCTCTCTACCCCATCTAGCCTTTCTTGTGGCTGAGGGCAGCAACAAACTGACCCTTGTATACAAGACATTGGGTACTTTTGTCTTTGCTTATCTCTTTATCTTCGTCCCCTTAAAATGTAGAGGCTCTTATCTTTTCTCCCAGGAACCATACACCCATTGCGTTCATAGCCCTCCAAATGCACAGGGCACTATTCTTATTCTTATTATGTCAACTTATTTAATCCTCATAAGAACCCTGTGAGGTTTAACAATTGTTACCATTTTCCCTGAGGAGACACAGAGAAGCTAAAATAAGTTGACCTTCATGTTCTGGTCCATTCCAGAAATGGAACTTCAACTTTGGCTGTCAAAGTCTAGGGTCTGGTTTTTTGTTTTTGTTTTTTCTAAATGTGGCAAAAACCACCTAACTTTAAATTGCCATCTCAACCATTTTTAACTGTATAGCTCTTATTGTTAGGCTCATCACATGGTTGTGCCGATCTCTGGAACTAAACTAGACCGATCTCCTAAAACTGACCTTACACCCATTACACACTAACACCTCCCCTCCCCCCAGCCCTTGGCAACCACTTCTCTACTTTCTATTTCTAGGACTTTGACAACTTTGGATGCTTCATGAGCAGGTTCACACCATAGTTTCCTTTTGGGACTGGTTTATCTCGCCTAGCATGTCCTCAAGTTTCATCCATATCTTCCCACCTGACGAGATATAGAATCTTTGAGGAACCTTGGTATTTTTTTCCATAATGGGTGCACTGTTCCACATGCTCACCAACAGTGTGGAAAGGCAGGTCTTTATTCTTAATCCCCCCAAATTCTTAGCAATCTACTTTTGAAGAATACATGCTCATACATACAGAGAGGTACACACATTCAAGTTCATGACCGGATCCATGTAAGCAGAATCGTGGAAACAATCTAAGTGTCTATGTGTAAGTTCTGGTAACTTATATCATGGTGCATTTCTATGGTGGAGTATATGTGGCTCTTAAAATCTGGCCATAGACCAGTGCTTCAGACTTTTTTATTTTTTTTAAGTTTTTTTTTTTTTTTAAGATTTTATTTATTTATTTTACAGAGAGAAATCACAAGTAGATGGAGAGGCAGGCAAAGAGAGAGAGAGAGAGGGAAGCAGGCTCCCTGCTGAGCAGAGAGCCCTATGCAGGGCTCGATCCCAGGACCCTGAGATCATGACCTGAGCTGAAGGCAGAGGCTTAACCCACTGAACCACCCAGGCACCCCCTTTTTTTTTTTTTAAGATTTTATATTTATTTGACAGACAGATCACAAGTAGGGAGAGAGAGAGAGAGGAGGAAGCAGGTTTCCCACTGAGCAGAGAGCCCGATGTGGGGCTCGATCCCAGGATCCCAGGATCCCGGGATCATGACCTGAGTCGAAGGCAGAGGCTTTAAGCCATTGAGCCACCCACGCGCCCCTCCGGACTTATTTTTAAGAATATTAGTTGCTAAACAAGACAGAGCATGATAGAATTTGTACTTAAGTTTACACTATTTAAAAATTTAAAAAGCATTTTTAGGGGCTTCCCGCATCGGGCTCTCTGCTCTGCGGGGAGTCTGCTTCCTCCTTTCTCTCTCTGCCTGCCTCTCTGCCTACTTGTGATCTCTGTCTGTCAAATAAATAAATAAAATCTTTTTTAAAAAAGGCATTTTTAGTTCGAGAATTTTAGATTATACAACAGTTGCAAAAATAGTACAAGACTTGCTGTAGACTGTTCCTCCAGCTTTTCCTGATATGATCTTTCATTTTTAATTTTTTTAAAGATTTTATTTATTATTTTAAGTTCTTTTTTCCCAAAGATTTTATTTATTTATTTGACAGAGAGAGAGAGAGAGAGAAATCACAAATAGGCAGAGAGGCAGGCAGAGAGAGGGGGGAAGCAGGCTCCCTGCTGAGCATAGAGCCGGACTCTGGGCTTGATCCCAGGACCCTGAGATCATGACCTGAGCTGAGGCAGAGGCTTAACCCACTGAGCCACCCAGGTGCCCCTTAAAGATTTTATTTGTAAGTAATCTCTACACCCAATGTGGGGCTCAAACTTACAACCTTACAACCCTGAGAGTCACCTGCTCCACTGACTGAGCCAGGCAGCTGCCCCGTGGTCTTTCAGAATCATAGTACAAGTATCAAACCAGGAAGTTAACACTGGATCAGTACTATGAACTGAGCCACAGACTTTCTTTACATTTCACCAGTTTTTCCAACAATGTTGTTCTAATGCCGTGAGATCCAATCCAAGATCTCACTTAGCATTTAGCTGTCCTGTCCCCTTCCTCCTCCTCAATCTGTGACATTTCTTCAGTCCTTTCTTGTCCGTGTTGACCCTGACATTTTGGAAGGGTTGTGGTCAGTGACCTTGTATAAAGTCCCTCAGTCTGATTTGCCTGATGCTTTCTCCTGACTGCATTCACATCATCCTTTCTTGGCAAGATGACTACGGAAATGGTGTGTGTCCTTAGGGCATCGCAACTGGAAGTACATGATGCTGATAAACTTGTCATTGGTAATCTTTTGGCTAAGGTGGTGACAACTTTTCCTTTCAAATGAAAAACATTTGTTAGGGATATGCTGTGTGACTATGCAAATAATCTGTTTCTCCTCACACATCTACTGATGGATTTTAGGGTCTTTAATGACTCTTGCACACAACAATCAGTCCTGTGGTTGACTTTGTATTTCTTTCATTCTCTTTGTATTTATTCACTGGAATAGAAAAGCTTTCCTAGAGACAGGAATTTTATTCCTTTTATTTCTTTTTTTAAAAAAGTTTTAAATTTAATCTCTACACCCAGTGTGGGGCTTGAACTCATGACCTGGACATCAAGAGAGCCAGCCAGGTGCCCTCTTCTATTCCCATTTTAAATTAAGACCTAAAGAGGGGCACCTGGGTGGCTCAGTTGGTTAAGCATCTGCCTTCAGCTCAGGTCAGTCTCGGTATCCTGGGATTGAGCACGAGGTCTGATTCCTGCTCAGCAGGAAGCCTGCTTCTCCCTCTCTCTCTGCCACTTTCCCCTGCCTCATACTCTCTCTCTCAAATAAATACAATTTTATTTTATTTTATTAAAATATTTTATTTATTTATTTGTCAGAGAGAGAGACACAGCGAGGGAGGGAACACAAACAGGGGGAGTGGGAGAGGGAGAAGCAGGCTTCCCGCTGAGCAGGAAGCCTGACATGGGGCTCCATCCCAGGACCCCGGGATCATGACCTGAGCTGAAGGCAGACACTTAATGGCTGAGCCACCCAGGTGCCCCTTGAATAAATAAAATTTTAAAGAAAAAAAGATTCCCTATTAAAAAAACAAAATAAATCAAGGGGCGCCTGGGTGGCTCACTGGGTTAAAGCCTCTGCCTTTGGCTCAGGTCATGATCCCAGGATCCTGGGATCGAGTCCTGCATCGGGCTCTCTGCTCAGCAGGGAGCCTGCTTCCTCCTCTCTCTGCCTACTTGTGATCTCTGTCAAATAAATAAATAAAATCTTTAAAAAAATAATAAATCAAGACCCAAAGAATAAAAAAAGGCTTCTTTTCCTTTTTTTAAAGATTTTATTTATTTATTTATTTATTTGACAGAGAGATCACAAGTATGCAGAGAGCCAGGCAGAGAGAGAGGGGGAAGCAGGCTCCCTGCTGAGCGGAGAGCCCTATGTGGGGCTCGATCCCAGGGCCCTGGGATCATAACCTGAGCTGAAGGCAGAGGCTTAACCCACTGAACTACCCAGGTGCCCCAGAAGGCTTCCTTTCCATTCAAACTTATGGCCAGAACTTTCTCTGAACATTTACGTTTTGTTTTTCTGTGTAAAAGGAAAGCTTGCTGTTGATTTGAAAAAATTTTTCTTTTCTTTTCCACCAGGTAATCTAGTTGAGCTTCCTTCATTCTTCTGCAGCTTAGAATATCTTAGAATGAACATGCCATATTTTAGAAACACTTATGTTACAGGTAAGCACTTTGCGTACTTCCAATTTTTTTTTTTTAAAGTAAGCCCTATGAGGGGGCGCCTGGGTGGTTCACTGGTTTGGGCTGCTGCCTTCGGCTCGGGTCATGATCTCAGGGTCTTGAGATCGAGCCCCGCATCGGGCTCTCTGCTCTGCAGGAAGCCTGCTTCCCTCTCTCTCTCTCTCTCTCTGCCTGCCTCTCTGCCTGCTTGTGATCTCTGTCTGTCACATAAATAATAAATAAAATCTTTAAAAAAAAAAATAAAGTAAGCCCTATGAGACACACAGACACACACACAAGCAGAGGGAGACTCATAGGGCAGGGAGCCTGAGACAAGACTCGATCCCAGGACCCTGAGATCATCACTTGAGCCGAAGTCCAAGGCTTAATGGACTGAGCCACCCTGGCACCCTTTATGTTCCAAGAATCAACACCATGAACCTCTGGCTTTGGTTGTAGCTCATTTTCCAGAGGAGAAGAGTATAGGGCTCCAGATGGGTCAAGAGGGAACCTGCTGGGATGCCTGGGTGGCTCAGTCAGTTAAGTGTCTGCCTTTGGCTTGGGTCATGATCCCAGTGTCCTGAGATCGAGTCCCACATCAGGCTCCTTGCTTGGCAGGGAGCCTGCTTCTCCCTCTGCCTCTGCATGGCACTCTGCCTGCCTGTGCGTGTGCTCTCTCTCTCTCTGACAAATAAATAAAAATAAAATCCTTTAAAAAAAAATAAAAAAGAGGGAACCTGCTGACATTCATAGACTCTTTCAACACATTTCCAGGGAAGTTGAGGTACTACCTCTCCCTGGGAAACCAACTTTCCAATGCAAACAAAACTGCATTTTAGCATTCAAACTATAATCAGTAGCCTTAATAGGGGTTGGGGGGACTTCAAACATGAAGAAAAATCAAAAGTTTCTCTTGAGATTCTATCTAAGCCGCAAGTTTTACCCCTTCCCAGTGCTTATTGCTCTGTAGGTGACTGAGCACTATTTGGTTACACCAGCGGTAACTGTTTGGTATTGACTGAATACAGAATTCATAGACTCTATTAGCATGCATTCCATCTTAATTAAAGACGCAGCATACTAAAGAAGCCTCAACACATCATGATGTTGATCATATGGACCATATTTTCTGAAGCAACGCATGTAACAAAAACATAACGCCTGAGCCAAAAGGTGGAGACAACCCACATATCAATGGCCTGAATGGATAAACAGAATGTGATATACACATATAACAGAATACTATCCAGCCTTAAAAAGGTAGGAGATGCTGACACATGCTACAAATGGGTGGACCCCCATGTTATGGGAAATACTGCTGGGTGAAGGGAGCTGATACCCAAAGTACAAATATCGTACAACTTCACTTATACAAAGTCTCTAGATGTGTTTGTAGATGGAAAGTAGCATGGTGGTTGCCAGAGGATGGGGGGAAATGTGAAGTTACCGTCTTATTAATGGGTACAGAGTTTCAGTTTGGGA
Organism: Mustela nigripes; assembly: GCF_022355385.1. Taxonomy (NCBI): domain Eukaryota; kingdom Metazoa; phylum Chordata; class Mammalia; order Carnivora; family Mustelidae; genus Mustela; species Mustela nigripes. The sequence continues at coordinate 969,542 of NC_081573.1, forward strand.
TGATGAAATTTTGGGGATGACTGTACAACAGTGGGAATACACTTATTGGCACTGAGCTTGTACACTTAAAAAGGGTAGAAATGGTAAATGTTATGTATATTTTAACCACAGTAAACAAACAAACAAAGAACCTAATGCAATCACAAACAGAAGCAAACTCCTAAAGACGCAACCCCTCTTTCATCTGGAAACTAAAGAAAATGAGAACTGGAGGACCAAGTGACAGCAAAGTAATTAGGCTTCGGAGCTTGGGAGGGGCAGCTGCAGCCTCTATGAACGTAAAGACACGGGAGTGATCAGTAAAACGGGAAAGTAGGAAGTGATAAAATTAAGAGCAGAAATTAACTTAAAAGAATACTACAGTGAGTACCTGCTTTTGTGTTGGTTCTTACAGTGCTGGCTTGGGGATGTGGACGGACAGGGGTTTGTGTACGAGGAGACCTCAACACCCAGTGTGCAGAGATACCACTCTCTCACAGGCTGGAGGGATTTTGTAGAGAGAGTTGGAGAGCATGTGGTTGAGGTATTCAAGGGTTCCAACCCTATAGACAAGTGCACATTAGACCTCAATGAGGAATATACTCAGTTTACCTATATGGAGCCATACTTTGACATGTATGGGATGAAGGACAGAATCATGAATTTTGACCAAAATTACGATCTTTGCTGTTTCACGTGCTTCAGATGGTCGTGTCCATGAGGAGCTTCATGAACAGTTCAACCTCCCCTTATGCTAAGACAAGGGTCAGTGTGACTGACAGAGAGATCAGCTAAACCCAGCTGAAGCTGGTATTGAAGATACACAGAAGACCTGACAGGTGGCATTTCCAATGCTTTGGGATCCAGCAGACCCCAAATGCTTTAGACAGCATTCTAGGGATCTGTACGTACAACCAGGAATCAGGAGCCTTTGGAAGTTGCCTAGGTATTCCTATCTGAAACAGCCAGTGACCCCAAACTTTTCAGACTTCACAATAAACTACTGATCTACTCTGAAGATTTTACTGAAAGGCGTGTGAGGATGCTTTAAGGAAAAAACAGGGAGGTTCAGTTGGTAGAGCATGCAGCAACTTTTTTTTTTTTTTTTTTTTTGAGCATGCAACTCTTGACCTGGGGGTTGAGCTCATACCCCATGTTAGGTGTAGTGCTTACTTAAAAAAAAAAAAGAAAGAAAGAAAGAAAGAAAGAAAAGTAAAGTAAAACAATTTATTTTTAAAAGATTTTATTTATTTATTTGACAGACAGAGATCACAAGTAGGCAGAGAGGCAAGCAGAGAGAGAGGGGAAAGCAGGATCCCTGCCGAGTGGAGAGCCCAGTGTGGGGCTCGATCCCAGGATCCTGAGATCATGACCTGAGCCGAAGGCAGAGGCTTATTAAACCACTGAGCCACCCAGGCACCCAAAGTAAAACAATATTAACTGGGCCAGATCAAAAGTAGTATCAAAGTGACCTGGAGAGAAACTGTCATTGCCTTAAAAGGTTCTCACAGCCTCTGAAACAGAGAGATCCCTTAGTTGTATGAGGTCACGTGCCACAGGTGGTTTCAGTCCAATAAGCCCGTGGACTCTCTAAATGGATCTCTAAACTAGATGCACTTTGCCTCATTTGGGAAGAGCCCTGTGTTCAACACTAGGTATGAAAAGAAGTTAAGATCTATTGAAAAGCAAGACTTGGGGACTTAATTCTGGAAATCATAGCATTGACTACCCACTGAAGACCACAGAGGCCCACACAGTATCAGGTATAGATCATACAAGTCTGAGACTCATGGCCATGTCGTTTCCAAGGTGCTGGTAAGATGCTGGCGCCCTGTTTAAGGACATTTTAACGACTCCCAGGCAATGATTCACTGTGTTTAACATTTCTGATACCATAGTGAAGGTTAAATTTAAGTCTGCATTTTCAAATTTATATTACCATTTATAGATTCATTTTGGAAACTTTTAAAATGTGGTGATGCTTATTTTATTTTATTTTTTTAGTGATGCTTATTTTAAAGGTGCTATTAAATGTGAGAATGCTTGCGCTTAAAAAAAAAAAAAAAAAGACAAAATAAACATCTACAGATACCGAACAAGAGCGTAGAAAAAGGCACCAAAAAACATACCAGAAATAAAAAGATAGAAATATCTCTTGGCTGCTAAATGTAAAAATTAGAAAAATCTGACAATTCTCTAGAAAAATATTAATGACCTCCAAAAAAAAAGAGAGAGAGAGAGAATGAGAGAGAAGTATTGATGGCCACATTGAGTGACCTTTAATGACCAGGGAGGGATCAACAAGAGCTTTTTCTCTTAGGGGGCAGATATTTTCCTTTTTATTTATTTATTTTTTTAAGATTTTATTTATTTATTTGACAGAGAGAAATCACAAGTAAATGTAGAGGCAGGCAGAGAGAGAGAGAGGGAAGCAGGCCCCCTGCTGAGCAGAGAGCCTGATGCGGGACTCGATCCCACCCTGAGATCATGACCCGAGCCAAAGGCAGCGGCTTAACCCACTGAGTCACCCAGGCGCCCGATATTTTCCCTTTTAAAGACCAGACTATTTACAGAATGTAAATAAAGAGCCAAGGTCAACTTTGGTCGGTGGGCTGCACGCTGTCGGTCCTTCAAGTTCTTAACTAAAGTCTGACCTCGCACCTTTAAGAATAATTGAGGCCGCAGTACAACAGAGGCCCCCCGCAGCCCACCTACCCCTTGCCCGATCCTCACAATGGCTAGACAGTATCACTGACTCAAAAAGGAAGAAAAATCAGGCAAAACCTCGTGCTCCTGGGGTCACCTGGAGATCAGATTTTTTAAAAATTGCGAGGGTGTCTGGGTGGCTCAGTTAGTTAAGCGGCTGCCTTTGGCTCAGGTCATGATCTCAAGGTCCAGGGATGGAAGTCCGCATCGGGCTCCCTGATGGGTGGGGGGTCTGCTTCTCCCTCTCCCTCTGCCACCCCTTCTCACTCTGCTCTGGACTCTAATAAATAAAATCTTTTAAAAATAAAATAAAATATTATGAAAATTAAGGCAGATACATTAAAAAAAGACTTTTTTTTTTAAAGATTTTATTTATTTATTTGACAGACAGAGATCACAAGCAGGTAGAGAGGCAGGCAGAGAGAGAGAGGAGGAAGCAGGCTCCCTGCTGAGCAGAGAGCCCGATGTCGGACTCGATCCCAGGACCCTGAGATCATGACCTGAGCCGAAGGCAGAGGCTTAACCCTCTGAGCCACCCAGGCACCCTAAAAAAAAGATTTTATTTATTTATTTGACAGAGACAGCAAGAGAGGGAACACAAGCAGGGGGAGTGGGAGAGGGGAAGCAGGCTTCCCGCTGAGCAGGGAGCCTGATGTGGGGCTCCATCCCGAGACCCTGGGATCATGACCTGAGCTAAAGGCAGGTGCTTAATGACTCAGCCACCCGACACCCCGTGAGAGGTATTTTTTTTTTTTTTTTTAAGATTTTATTTATTTATTTGACAGAGAGAAATCACAAGTAGATGGGAGATGGGAGAGGCAGGCAGAGAGAGAGAGGGAAGCAGGCTCCCTGCTGAGCAGAGAGCCCAATGCGGGACTCGATCCCAAGACCCTGAGATCATGACCCGAGCCGAAGGCAGCGGCTTAACCCACTGAGCCACCCAGGCGCCCCCCGTGAGAGGTATTTTTGATATATTTCAAAATTAAATCTTAGCAAAAATATTGGATTACATGAGGGTTTTGCAGTCCGGGCAGTACTGACACCGGGCACTGGATGATTTTCTGTTGTAGGGGCCGGTCCTCCACATCCTTAGTCACATTCCTGTATTGGTAACATGTATTTACTGTTCCCTGCTGTACTGGGGGCCTCTGAGTGGATGGATGGAAGCATGTCGGGGAGTAGCCTTTCAGAGGGGGCGGTGGGGGGATCTGGGGAAATGCAGGGCCTTTGGATTTACATCCTTTGTACTCCCACCCAAGGAACGGATGAGGACAGCAGCAGGTCTGAGCAAAGGCTTCCTACCACCCAAGCAGGAATGGCACACCGGCCAGCAGGTAAGGGGCCCGAATCTGTACTGTCTGCCAATTACGGTGATGCAAACACTCCAAAAATATTGGATCTCAGGCCGCCAATGCATTGAGGTTTGTGAAACACGTGACCATTTAACAGTAGTGAGCCAGTACGCATTGATCTGAGCTACCACTCGAAGGTGATGGGATCCCAATGCTGGCTGGGAGGTGATAACTTTTTTTTTTTTTCCCATCTGGAATAATTCACTGTATCATGGAGTGGTCTTTCCTTAAAAATTAGGAAATCTTACCCATTTAACCACCCCCCCATGTAATATTTTGGGTGCAACTGTGAATATTTTTCTTTTGAGCTTAATACAGCTTCAGAGTCCACAGTGTTTGGCCAAATTTGGTAAATGTACATTCTCTCCAAAAAAAGAGCCCTTTCTCTAACTACCAAACCTCACTTCCTTCTAAGAGGCACCCAGAGATCCAGGAGACTGCTTAGGACCCCAGTCTGGATGGGACTGTTGTGAGCCCAGATTAAACGGGGGAAGAGTGACACCCAGAGGCACATGGTTTCCTTGAGTCAAAAATGGGAGAGGAAAAGTGGACACAGCACTGGAGAGACTGGCCTTTTCTTGTTTAGAACAGATTCTCCCACGCAGCACACGTTAGCGCTGAGCAGGAACCAAAGCGCCAGGGCAGAGAGCTGGGCTAATGAGGGGCCAGACTGAGTTCCAGGGTCTGCGCTCACACCACACAGCGAGATGGCGGGTTCGGGCTAACCAAGTGTCCCCTTCTCCTCAGCCAAACTGAAGAGAAGCCGAGAACGTACCTCCTTCACCTCACATCAGAAAGCAGAGCTGGAAGCCTTGTTTAGTCTGACTCAGTTTCCAGATTATGTCACCCAGGAGTCACTGGCATCAAAAATCAATTTGCAATACACGGTAGTGCAGGTCTGATCCCCTGGGGCGTGCGCCAGGCCTGCCCAGTGCTCCCCAGACGCTTCCCCCGCATGCCGGCTCCCTCTCCCTTCCCTTTGTCTCGAGACCAAATAATCACAACTAACCCTCCTGTATGGAGCAAGCGTCAGTAACCCGACTCTTGTGCTAGAAATACCCATTTTACACGGGGGATAAACTGAGGCACAAAATGGCATGGTAGCTTCTCCGGCACTGTCAACATGGAACTTTTCTGCCTATGGAGCACTTGTCCTACACTGTGCCTCACACAAAACCACAAAGATCAGAAGGGCCATCCTTTAAAGTCAGACACGCCATTGTTTGCAGAAGCTCGTCGCAGGGACTTGCTCAGTAAGGGCACTAAGCAACCAGACCAGAGGTCTCCAGCTAGAATCACACCCAGGGCATTGCAGATCCCTTCTGGAATGCTCCTCTTCTGTGTGCATCCATCAGAGAGGATAACAAAGATCCTTCTTGAGGACCTCCTTAGCCAGACCCCATACTGTATACTGTCCTATGGAGCCTTGACCCTTTGTCCTGCAGAGAGCTCCTGGCATTTGGCAGAGTCCCCCTGACTCCTGCTCTGGGGTCCAAGCCCTCCCCTTCTTTCTTCTTTCTCCATCCTGGCCACGGGTAAGAAATAGCTCCTCCCCAGCCTCAGGTACAGTGTGCAGAAGCCCCCCTTGCCTCCCCAAGGAAGACTGGTTCCCAAGGAAGATGAACGGCCACCATCCTGGGTCCCTTTCACTTTCTGGATTCACACCCCCCCACACCCCAATCTCCCCTCTTCACTCCACAGGTTTGGTTTAAGAACCGCCGAGTTAAATGGAGAAAGAGTGTCGAGAAAGGACAAGAAGCGGGGCTTCCACGCCCCACCCCTGCAGCCAGGAGGAACACAGCCCCAGCACCCACACACCTGGCCCACAGCAGACTCACTCTCCCCAAATGTCCCCATCCCCCAGAGGCAGGTGTTGGAGACTGTGACCCTGAGCTGGACAGGCTGGTGGCCACGGTGCCCGCCTTGTCCTCTGCCCCTTACGACATAAGCCAGGTGATGGAAGCTTATGGGTGTCTGGGAGAGGAGGAGAGTTCCAACACCTTCACCTGCCTTTATCAGTACCTCTCCCAGACCGAGTGTCAGCCGGGGCCAGAGTCCCACTAGCTGGCCCTGTCCCAGCCACTCAGCTCTGTAAGGCTATTGATCTGTCTAGGACAGGAGCAAGCTGGAAATTCCAGAGACCTGCCAGGATGGTTAAGCCCATAGATTTCAGAAGTTACAGTTTTAGGGGTGACTGGGTGGCTCAGTCGTTAAGTGTCTGCCTTCAACACAGATCATGATCTCAGGGTCCTGGGATCGAGCCCTGCATCGGGCTCTCTGCTCAGCAGGGAGCCTGCTTTATCCTCTCTCTCTGCCTGCCTCTCTGCCTACTTGTGATTTGTCTGTCAAATAAATAAATAAAATCTTAAAAAAAATTAAAATAAAACTTTAAAAGGTGCAGTCTAATTAAAAAATGGGAAGTAAATCTGAATAGATATTTTTCCAAAGAAAACATAGTTGGCCAACAGGTCAATGAAAAGGTGCTCGACATCACTCCTCATGAAGGAAGTGTGAACCCAAACCTCCGCAGGGCATCACCCCACACCTGGCAGCATGAATGGCAGTTATCAGACAGGAAACAGGGAGCGTTGCTGAGGGCGTGGGGGGAAAAGGAGCCCTCGAGTGCTGCTGATAGGAATAAACATCTGCACAGCCATTGTGGAAACCAGTATGGAGGGTCTGGAAAAACTTAGAAGTAGAGCTACGCTCTGACCCAGCAATCGTGCAAGTTCCGACCTCTCAACAAGTTCTAGGTTCCGGGGGCCAGAGAGAGGCCTGGATTTGGTGTGTGTCAGATAGGGGACCGCCTTGAGAGCATCGGGGAGTGAGGGCCCAGGAGACAGGGGAAATGGAGGAGACGCCCAGGGCTGGCGTCCCAACATCGGGCAGGGAGCTGCATGAGGAGACCGGCGGGGCAGTGCGTGGAGCCGGCCCCACTGGCACTGTGGGTGGACTGGGCGTGTGTGGGGGGTGGGGATGGGCGGGAGCAGCGCTGGGAACTCAAAGCGCCAGGACGCTGCACAGGGATGAGGATGGCAAGAAACCGGCCTCTCAGGAGGCAGGTGCAGGTGGGCGCTGGGCAGGTGAGTGGACCGTGGAGCGGGGCTAGGGGGCTGGCATCAGAGGCGGGGTGGGGGGCGGTGCTGAGGACGGGGGAACCCTGCCACTGCGGATGTCGGATGTCGGCGTGGACATGCAAGACCAGCCCGGGCCCTGGTTTTCAGGGTAAGGAGGCCTGCATCGCTGGCAAGGCGCCGGACCGTGGAGGCAGAGGGGCACGCGTCAGCAGAGACTGCGGCTGGCACGTCTGTCCACCTTCTGCACTCTGGCCCGGTCCTCCTGGCTTTGAAGGCCCTGACTTTCCTACTCTGGTTCTTTTGTTCTTAGACCAAATCTGAGGAGAGAACATGTGAGTCAGGGTGAGAGGGTATGAAAAGCGTCCTCGGGGCTGCTCCCATGTTTCCCAGGACAAAAGCTGCCTTCCCAAAGAATCACAGAGCCCCCATCTCTTCCTCTGGATCCAGTCAGGGGCCTGGGGTCCAACTCCTGCTATGACTCAAGCTCCAGAAGGGAGGCATGGGGAAAAGCATGAGCCTTGGGGAGGCACAGAGGCTGTGGGTGTCGTGGTGAGACTGGGGTCCTGCTGGAAGGCTAGAATGCCACAGCTCTTTCCCTGTGGGCCTCTGTGGGTAGGGAAATTATGGGTTTTGGGCAGAAAGATGCTGCCTCAGAGATTAATGGGATATGAATGGGATGGGGCTGACCTAGGGGCCCCTAACGTTCTTCTGGTGGTGTTTCTGGACTCACGAATAGGAAGAAAAATCGGGGTTGGAGGACCTAACCTCACAGACCTCAGTTATGTGATTGTGCAGAGTGAGTTTAAAGATTAACTAATTTTTAAAAATAAATATATATATATATATATATATATTTATTTATTTGGCAGACAGAGATCACAAGTAGGCAGAGCAGCAGGCAGAGAGAGAGGAGGGGAAGCAGGTTCCCAGTGAAGCAGAGACCCCAATGCAGGCCTTGATCCCAGGACCCTGAGATCATGACCTGAGCTGAAGGCAGAGGCATAACCCACTGAGCCACCCAGGAGCCCCTAATTTATTTTTAATGATCTATTTATTTATTTAAAAATTTTATTTATTTATTTGACAGAGAGAGAGATCACAAGTAGGCAGAAAGGCAGGCAGAGAGAGAGGGGGAAGCAGGCTCCCCTCAGAGCAGAGAGCCCTGCAGGGCTCCATCCCAGGACCCTGGGATCATGACCTGAGCTGAAGGCAGAGGCTTTAACTCACTGAGCCACCCAGGTGCCCCAAGATTTATTTTTTTAAAGAGATTTTATGTATTGGGGCAGGGGAGAAACAGATACCCCGCTGGGCCGGGAGCCTGACTAAAGGTTTGTTTAAATATCATTCAGTCCTAAGAAAGGAGGAGATCCTGCCATTTGTGAAAATGTGGATAAACCTGGAGGGCATGATGGTAAGTGGGACAAACCAGAGAAAGACCTACTGTATGAGCTCTTCTATGTGGAGTTTAGAAATGCCCACATCCTAGAACCAGGGAGTAGAAAAAAAGTGGTTGAGGAGTGGGGTGGGAAACTGGGGACGCTGGTCAACGGGTACAGACTTCTGGTAACTGTGAGGTGGAGTTCTGGGGATGTCACGTACAGCACAGTGATGACAGTTACCACTACTGTGTGGACTGCGGAACTGATAACTGCAAAGACCGCAAGTCCACATGGAAACTGTGTGAGGCGGTGGCCGGGTTAATGAACTTGATAGTAGCGGTCATTTCTTTTTTTTCTTTTTGTGGGGGAGAGAGAGGGAGAGAACCCCAAACAGGGTCCATGCCCAGCATGCAGCCTGAGGCAGGGCTTGATCTCAGAGCCCTGCCATTGTGACCTGAGCGGAAACCAAGACACTTGGCCACCCAGGCACCCGGCTGTGATCATTTCACAGTGTGTGCACATATCAAACCACCTTAAACTTGTACCATTTAAATTTGTCAAATTGGACTTCCTTAAAGCTGGGGGACAATACCATAGTTCCTTAAGTTGGGAGTTGGTTAGGTAGACAGTCTTGCTCCTCTGCTGGTGTTAGGAAGCCATGGCTGTTGGCCGTGCAGTGCCCTTGCTGTCCTAAGAAGGAGGGAAACAGCCGACTGGGGAAACAGAGTAGCCACGGACAGGCACCATGTGCACTGCCCAGCTAGACCCTGTTCGCCTCAGCTCTAGCCCTTGTCCTTCCTCCGGGTGCCCTGGAGAGGGTGGACACTTGCTCAGACAGTGCAGCCCGTCTTCCTCCGATTCCAGGGAGAGAAGTGTACGAGCTAGCCCGATCTGGACACCACCCGACCTCCTTCCCATATCACTGCATTTAAACTCTTGTAATTTACAGACCAGCCATGGTTCCATTCCCAGTTTCACATTAGGGTTGAGGCAGAGAAGTTACTTGATGAGATGAGGAAGGAAAGTAAGAAATAACGAGATTATTCCTCCCCAACCTCATTTATACTTTGGTAGATGCCCTTTGGGAAGGTATGAGTCCTTAGCCCTTCTAGGTAGGATAATCAACGCATCCTGATTTGTTGGAGGGTGCTTTTCAGTTTTCGCCCCAAAGGGCTAGATTTGCAGAACCTCTTAGAGGCAAAGAAACTGGGACAGGGAGTCACCCAGGTTCTGGACCAAAGGTTGGCCAGTACTCTTCTCAGCTAGTCATGTGGTGAGTAAAGACTGGTTTTGCATTTTGTAGAGGTGTAGAGAAGAAAGGAGGGTGTATAGGGAGGATGAAGGCAGGGGTAGGGTAGGCGTGGAGATGAGGATGGTCTGGGGGAGGGTTAAGGGAAGGGTGGCAGGAGGGGGCCCAGGGGAGGGTTGCGAGGGGAGAGAGCTGGGGGCAGACAGACAAGGATGAGGAAGGGGACAAGAACAGGGGATGGATCATGCATAGTAGAGGAAGTTTAAGTTATTTACCATCTGACTGTGTAGAATTTTTTTTTTTTTTAAAGATTTTATTTATTTATTTGACAGACAGAGATCACAAGCAGGCAGACAGGCAGGCAGAGAGAGAGATAGAGGAGGAAGCAGACTCCCTGCTGAGCAGAGAGCCCGATGCGGGACTCGATCCCAGGACCCTGGGATCATGACCTGAGCCGAAGGCAGCGGCCTAAGCCACTGAGCCACCCAGGCGCCCTGACTGTGTAGAATTTGTGCCGGCTCATGCTCTTCCTGTCCTCAAGGTTAGAGCTGGAGCTCCAGCTGCGGATGGATGAGGGGAACAGAGAGGAGAACAGAAGCCAGGGCAGCTCAGACGCCCTGGAAGGATGCTGGGCTTTCCTGCTGGGGTTGCCGTGGGAGCCAGAGAACCAGCGGGGTCAGTGGAGCGGACATGATGGGCAGGGCAGGGGTCCTCGAGGACTGGATGGCATGCGAGTGTCTGTGGGACGGATGGGCTGTTGGCTTCATGGTCCTTCTAAGGGGCAACGAGGACACATCACCCACCAGTTCTGAGTCCTTGGCTCAAGGTCACCTTCCTGAGTTTTATTTCCTTAGTGTGGGGGTGTTCATAGGGGCTGCTCAACGGTCCTGCAACTGTCCTGTTGTCAGCCCAGAGTAAGCTGGTCCACATCAGTCCTCCAGTACGGATCATTATTCCTATTAACCAGGTTGAGGAAAGTTGGGTGAAGAGGGCTTAAGCCCTACATGAGGGGTGCTGGACTCAGACACAGGCACAATGAGCCCGCCAGCCCCCAGTTCGCAGCCCCCTCCTGCCCAGACTTCTCCCCACCCTTAATCCTTCCCAGTCCTTCTCACCCTGATGACATGCTCTGCGAATTTCCCCTCTCCAGCCAACCAGATAAAACACCGTTCATCCACAGCAACTGTTTCAGGATCTTCTTGGTCATGGGGGCAGAGCACAAACCAGACAGAGTGGTACGCAGCAAAACAAGGTTTATTGCAAGACAGCAAATTGATCTTACAAACCTCCCGGGGGGGAGGGCACCCGAAGGGGTTACCACTTGAGTTTCTGAAGTCTAGGGGTTTTACCCACCTGTTGGTGGCTGTTTTAATCTGATTAACTCACTCTGTGCCTGTCATCCAATCAGATTTTTGTCATCTATCTACCTTGCAGGAAAGGGTGGAGGGCTCCCTCCAAGCTGATGTAAAATCCTTTTAAGGGCAGTCGCCTCTTAGAGTGGGGCCCCTTGTCTGGGCTAGCCCGAATTCCAACTGTCCTTCTGCAGGTGCGATCAGGGAGGTGAGGAGGGTCTGGAAATAGGGCGACAATCCACAGGGAACGCTAGGGAAGCTCCCCGCGGAGCCACTATTTCTACTGAAAAGGACAGAGAGGAGGGACAGTCCGTGAGAAGAGAATGTGGGGCCGCAGGAACAACCTGGATAGAGCTTGGTGACTTGTGAAGCTAAGTGAAAACATGGGTGGCCTGTGTTTGAACAAGAGCTCCTGAGAGTTCCTGGCACCTGGGCGTATCTATGCGGACAGACAGACACACACTCACTCACATATGAAACACATACTTGGAGCCCCCCTTGCAGGAGAGATGTCCCAGAATCTGGCTTCAGAAGATTTCTTATCATCAGGCAATTTTGGGAAGGTGGCAGAAAGGGACAGAGCAGGAGTTGATGCAAACAAAATAAAACAAAACAAAACAAATGGCTGTCATTCTGAGGATGCCAGGAAACCATTCTTTCCTTCCTTTCTAGAATATTTCTTGAAAGCTTACATGTGTGTTTTTTTTTTAAAGGATTTTATTCATTCATTTTTTTAAAAAAGGATTTTATTCATTTAAAGGATTGTATTAATATTTTAAAGGATTTTATTCATTTGACACAGAGAGAGACAGCAAGAGACGGAACACAAGCAGGGGGAGTGGGAGAGGGAGAAGCAGGCTTCCCGCTGAGCAGGTCGATCCCAGGACCCTGAGATCAGGACCTGAACTGAAAGCAGACGCTTAACGACTGAGCCACCCAAGTGTCCTGAAAGCTTACTTTGTGACAGACCTATTTCCTGTGTGAATTTGAGGGCCTCATTAGTTACTACTGCTGTGTTAGGGATAATGGACAAGGAAAAGTTCTTACGAGCAGAAGCTGTCTGTCTAGTAATTGTGGAAGAAATGACTGAATTTGTTTCCATGCATTTGTAAGCTCCGACATAACATTACCTGTGTGTGGATTTAAACAACCAGCTTTGGCTGTTCTTCCCGCCCACGGGTCCTATCCCTGTGCTTTAATAAAACCACCTTTTTGCACCAAAACAAAAACCAAACCCTCCAAACCCACACCAGCTTTAAGAAGTTGCTTTGAGAACCACCACGGAAATGTGAAAATCACCCGGTATTACGTTTACCAAGGGCTTTTTTTAACTTTTATTAAGATTTTGAATTTTCAATTTAAAAATTTTTTTTAATTTTTTTAACGATTTTATTTATTTACTTGACAGAGATCACAAGTAGGCAGAGAGGCAGGCAGAGAGAGAGAGGGAAGCAGGCTCCCTGACAAGCAGAGAGCCTGATGTGGGGCTCGATCCCAGGACTCTAGGATCATGACCCAAGCTGAAGGCAGAGGCTTTAACCCACTGAGCCACCCAGGTGCCCCTTGATTTTTTTTTTTTTTTTAATAAACTCTACACCTAGCTCAGACTCACGATCCTGAGATCAAAAGTCCCATTCTCTACTGAGACAGACTGGTGCCCCTACCAAGGACGTTTTTAAAAAAACTCTGAATACTGTAGTCACTCTAACATGAGTCTCACCAGTGAGATGGTGAGGGAAAGAACACATGCACGTGCGCGCGCACACACACACACACACACACACACACACACACGAGTTCCTACGTTGTGTTTCAGTCTTTTTCAAGTTCAGCCACAGGCAAAGCAAGCAGTGAGTGGAGGTGGTCAGTGGGTCTCTCTGGGGTGAGGGAGAGGACATCTGAGCATGTTTTATGCAAACGCCTACAAGAGGGTAAGCGATTCCCCACAGTGGAGATGGGTCTCCTCCACTCAGTGTTAGAAGACAGGATGTAAGACCAGCTTTGGCGTAGCTTTGGGGTCTCCAAGTGTTCCTAGCCTCAGGGCTGGGAGAGGCATCCGGCACTGAGCCCCCCAGCCCCGAACCCACCTGTTGGGCTCCAGCCCTAGCCACCCTCTGGCTCACTGTGGGGACTTCCACGAGGGATGTCTCTGAGTCTTCTCAGGATGGGCATCTCTCTGGACCAGTTAGGCTTGGGTGTGTCTCTTGGACTTTGGACTCTCTTTTTGGTGCAAAAAGGTGGTTTTATTAAAGTACAGGGATAGGACCTGTGGGCGGGAAGAACAGCCAGCCTGGGCAGACTGGCACACACTTCTGGGGACCACAGCTTCCATTCCTGCAGTCTGAGCTTTGAAAGCTCCTCAGGTGTTCCTTATCAGGTCAGCAGGTTTGTGCCTTTCAGGACAGGTAGGTGGTAGGAGGGGCCTAGATATAAGGAAGGACTCTGACGGAAAGGCACTACGAAGCCACTCATCGTATCAACCAATCTTCCTCTCCTCCCTTTTGCTTTCCTTCCAAAAACATTTTGAAAACCTACTTGGTGGCATGCTCTGTTCCCAAAACTGGGCTAGGGCGGGACACGGGAGAGAGCTCTGCTCACGGTCAACTTACACCCTGGTGTGAGGTCCCAGGCAGTCAGTGCACACCTGCCCTTTGAGAACATCCAACCATGGGTTCCAGATGAAACTGAAAGAAGAAATTAACCAGGAAAAGAATAATTGAACTCGTTTTTCATTTTTGGAATCAACAAGGATGTAGAGTTCTTCATTCTGACCAAGGAAGAATTAAGCTTTCAGGGCTCCTGGGTGGCTCAGTTGGTTAAGCGTTTGCCCCCGTCTCAGGGCATGATCTCCAGGTCCTGGGATCCAGCCTTGCATCAGTCTCCCTGCTCAGTGGGGAGCCTGCTTCTCTCTTTCCCTCTGCTTCTCTCCCCAGCTTGTGCTCTGTGTCTCAAATAATTTTTTTTTAAAGGAAGAATTAAAATTTTATCCTGTAGTTCTGTATGGAATCTATTTCTCCATCAGCTACCATTATTTTGTGATAATTAATGAGAAATGTTCCACAAGCAGGAGCAGCTCTCTGCTGATTGTGGGAGGAGGGGCAGAATTATTTAACACCCCGATCATCTAAGTAATTGGGGCACCCTACGTGATTGGTGAGGGGGGCATATTTGGCTTTACTGGTTGGTCCTATGGTGAAAGTGAGGGTAGGGGTGACCATTAGGTCCTGGCTGCTTGGGGCCCTTTTGGGTTGATGGCTATAGGTTATGGGTCAGAATTCTCAGACCTGTTCTGGCTCCTGCCCACTTGCCTGTCCAGTCTCAGACTACACCTGACCTTCTGAGCCTGGATGGTACTGTCAACCTTTTGGGCAGCATAACTGGTGCAGGGCCTGACCTTGAATTGTGAGATGTTCACAATCCTTTTGGATACATGCTAGTGGCCACTCCTTCCCCCAGCCCAACAACCCAAATGTCTCCTGGAAGTGCCAGATGTTATCCCACCCCTGATTGGGAACCACTGTGCTAGACAAGGAGTCCTTGAGATAACCCCGTACTGTCCACAATAGGCAAGGGTTTCCCTCATTACACATAAGTAATGGAAGCCACACAGGGTTCCTGCAGAATGAGTCAATCATGTGGAATTTCGGAATGGGCAAAAGTCAAAGCTATGGTTCCTTCTGGGGTAGGGGTCAGGTGCCATAGAGGGTTTAGGAGAGCTTACTTTGGAGGAACATGCCACAGGCTGAGACACCAGGATGACGCATGCTGGAATGGTTGTCTCTGGCGGGGAAGACAACAGAGAGAGAGAGAGAGAGAGAGAGAGAAACTAATCCTCCTAAAGCCACACCTGCCCCAGGAGGAGAACACACACTGTACTCTTTCTGACAAATGAAATCTCATAAAAAGAAAAAGAAAAGGAAAGAGGATAGAGGCAGAAGCTGGGGGAAAAAAAGGAAATTGGGAGGATTGGGAGAATGGAGATATTTGGGTGATCAGGACATAAAATGATGGCTGAGGAGGTGACCAAGAAAAAAAAACAACAACTAGAAAGTAGAAGAATAAGCCAACTGCCCACTTACTGACATTGACTAAGTCTTTTTAGCTGAACAATGGTGAAGAAAAAGCAAAATCAAGACAAAGAAGCAGGATAAACACCTGTCCCTAATAGTCTCATTGTATATGTTTATTGAGATAGAATTTAAACATTGTCTCCAGCTTGACTGAGATACAAGTATAAGGTGTACAGTGCATTGATTTGATACATTTATAGATTGCAAAATGATTACCGCCATGGCGGGTGCCTTCATCCTGCCCCATGATTGCTTTTTGTGGTGTATGTAATACAGTATTGCCATTCTGTGTCTTTGGGTGAATTTAGTGCAGGTCCCTGTCATCCTAATTACAACACGAAACATTCCTGTCACTGTAAGTTTGTTGAGTGCCTCTCTCCACTCAGTTCTACCCAACGGGCACTTGTGTGTCTTTCTTTGGTTTCACGGAGCGTGTTTCTGGAATGCATCCATGTTGCATGGATCTTGAATCTCTTGTACGGGAATCGTCGTGAATCATTATAGTATGTGACCTTTTGCATCTGGCTTTGCTCATTAAGTTCTTTGTGGAGATGAAGAATCAAGAGAATAAGCAGTGAAGCTTGTGGGAAGAATTTGAGATTCCATAATGGGACAAAGGGAGTAGATGTTAGGGTCTCGGCAGCAGCCAAAGTGGACGATTTTGTGGCCAACAGAATGGTCTGGGAGAACCTTCAGACTGGAGCATATGCTGAGTTGGAAGGAAGGTGTTGGGTGATCTGTATAAACCAGGGAGGCTTGGTGGGCACCACGGGGGCATCCTGGAGGGGCATCCATGGGTCCCTTGGAAGAGCGGGTCTTGACTTCTGCTCCAGCTAATTGCTGTTTGGCTTTCTTGAGTTTTGCTCTGTGGTTCTTGAACCACACCTACAGAGAAAAGAGAGCAGTAGTAGGTGGATAAATCCAAATGAGCTTCCAGATGTTTTCATTTTACCTTATACCATGGATACTGTTCAGTGAGAACAGTTAGTTCCACTTCTCTTCCTTTTAGATCCTATTGCTGGAAACTCTCCCAGCCTATGTGCAGGAGGGAGTGGAAATGGGAGGCAATGGGGACAGAAGGTGAGGCAGGGACCTGAACCCCCAGAGCAGGAGAGACTAATGTCAGCACACTTAGCTCATGGCCAAACTGGATCTGTGACTGTGATTTTGTATGGCCCATGAATAAGAACAGGGATTTTTTTTGTTTTTTGTTTTCTAAAGTTTTTATTTATTAAAATAAATAATGTCTACACCTACCCATGGGGACCCGAACTCAATGACCCTGAGATCAAGAGTCACCCGCTCTTTCAACGGAGACAGCCAGATGCCCCAAAGAACAGGTTTTACATTTTTAAATGGTTGAAGAAAAAAAAACACAAAGAATATTTGTGACGTGTGAAAGTTATATGAACTTCAAATGTGTGTCCATAAAATTTTATAGGGATGTAGCAGGCACACCAGGTATCATTGATGGCTGCTTTCACATTATCCCTGAAAAGCTGAATAATTTTGGCAGAGACCATACATATGGCCCACTAAAATGTTTACTGCCTGGCTCTTTACAGAACAAGTTTGCTGATCCTTGCTTTGTGTGTTGGGGAGAGGATTTTAGGGTAGGAGTCTGGGGGACTGGAGTAGTATGAAGCTTCAGGAATTGTCCCAGGGTCTCTGAGTGTAGTGTCTTTTGGGGAGGTAGCTTCCAACCTGCAGTACAGTGGGATGGATCTCCAGTTTCGAGGCCATTTCTTTCTGAAGGCTGGGAGCGGGGTATGGGTTCTTGCTGAACAAGGATTCCAAATCAGCCAGTTGTTTCTCAGTGAACATGGTCCGTTTCCTTTGTGAATGCTTCTGGTGCTTTCCTGGGAAGGAGAGAAAGGCACAGATGAGGTGCTAAAACAGTTCCATCCTCAAAAGCCCGAACCCCCATCCTTCTCCATAGAGGTCAACAAGCATGCCCGTCAAGAAATTGAAGACTCCCAGATACCTAGACACAGCCTGAATGACTTTCCTGCCAGGTTTCCTAGGCCTCATTTTGTTGTTCTTCCAACTATTCAGCACAGAAAAAGGTTATGTACGTATTTATTTAATATGTATTTATTTAATCAATTTAAAAGATTTTCAGTAATTTCTACACTCAACCCGGGTTTTGAACTTCCAACCCTGAGATCAAGAGTCACATACTGCTGACTGAACCAGCCAAGTGCCCCAGAAAAGGGTTATTTAAATAAGGATCCCTTGTGTGTCCACTCTTAGATTCTGTGTGTGTGTGTGTGTGTGTGTAGTGGGGGGGAGGGTATGAGGAAAATCTCCGTACCTTATGCTCAGTTTTGCTGTGAGACTAAAACTGCTCCAAAAATAGTCCACTAATAATAATAATAAAAAAAATCATTGCTCTCATGGATGTTATTTAGTGAAGACACACCTATACAGAAACCAAAAGTGTTAAAGTACATAGTACATTATGCAGTGCTAAGTACTCTACAGAGAAAAAAATGAGGCACGGGGATAAGGAATTTGGGTGTGGGGGGGTTAGTTTTAATGACCTGTGAGTGAAGGTCTTTCTGAAGGTCTTTCTGGAGGAGGTGAGGGAGTGAGCCATGTGTTTATCTACAGGGGGAAATGCAGACTCCTCACAGGGCAATAAAGAGATAAATATTAGGGGTGCCTGGGTGGCTCAGTGGATTGAGCTCAGTCAAAGTGGCCTTCGACTCAGGTCATGATCTTGGGGTCCTGGGATCGAGCCTCATGTCGGGCTCTCTGCTCAGCAAGGAGCCTGTTTCTCCTCTCTCTCTGCCTGC
Source organism: Mustela nigripes (assembly GCF_022355385.1). Taxonomy (NCBI): domain Eukaryota; kingdom Metazoa; phylum Chordata; class Mammalia; order Carnivora; family Mustelidae; genus Mustela; species Mustela nigripes. The sequence goes on from NC_081573.1 coordinate 987,504, forward strand.
TTGTGATCTCTGTCAGATAAATAAAATCTTTAAAAAATGAGGGGAGGGAGGTATGGAGAGGATGGTTGGGTGATAGACATTGAAGAGGGTATATACTATGGTGAGTGCTGTGAAGTGTGTGAGCCTGACGATTCACAGACCTGTATGCCTGTGGGAAAAGAATACATTATATGTTAATAAAAATAATTAATTATGGGGTGCCTGGGGGGCTCAGTGGGTTAAGCCGCTGCCTTCGGCTCAGGTTATGATCTCAGGGTGCTGGGATCAAGTCCCACGTCAGGCTCTCTGCTCAGCAGGGAGCCTTCTTCCTCCTCTCTCTCTCTCTGCCTGCCTCTCTGCCTACTTGTGATCTCTCTCTGTCAAATAAATAAATAAAATATTTAAAAAAATAAATAAATAAAAATAATTAATTAAAAAAACCTTAAAAAGAGAGAAAACTGAATTGTCTAAAAAAAAAAGAAAGATGAATATTACTGTATAGGGGAGGTGCACTTCCATCCAACATGGCGCCTGACTTGGTCTGGGTAGCCCATAGAGTCTAGAAAATGCCATGGGATGTCTCTTCTGAACTTCTAAGTCTCTGTGCTTTCTGTCTTGGACACTTTCCCTCTTTTGGATCACTTGCTCCAGGGAAAAGCATTTTGACCATCCCTATGGCAAGGCCCTCTTGGCAAGGACCTCAGGTCTAAAGTGAGTGAGGAACTGAGGCCTCTAGCCAAGAACTTTGTGAGTGAGCCATCTTGGGAAGTGGATAGATTGTCTGGGCTCAGTTCAGCCTTAGCTGACGGCATTCCTGTTGATGGCTTGTTGCAAGAGCATGAGACCCTGAACTGAACTCCACCATGCATTTTTAGCAATTTTATGGACTCCATATAGTTGATATACAATATATAGTTGATATACAATAAACTCTGTATTTAAAGTGTGCAATCTCAATAAATTTTGTTATGTGTATATTGACACATTCATGAAATCCTCTCCACCATCAAGACAATGCATTTTACCCATCTACCCCCAGTTTCCGCTGATCCCTTTCAAAGTCATCCACCAGGAATTCTCAGGTCAATGCGGCTTTGCTCTGTACCAGTTAAGAACAATAAGGAAAGATAAAGAAATAAAGAACAGGAATAAGGAAAAGATGAATATAGGCCAATTTCACTTACAAAAGTCCTTAAAATATGTTAATTGAATCCAACATTGTTTTAAAAATAAATATATCAAGAGCAAGTAAGTTTTATCTCAGAAGGGAAAGGCTATTTAATATCAGAAAGAAAGAAATATCAAAGTAATTCACCGTGTTAATAAGTTAAAGCTAAAAATAATGATCACAATCAATGCAAAATCTTTGTCTCTGAAGATTCACACCTATGTATGATTTTAAAAAGCAAAATTGGACAAAACGTAGGAAACTGTTTTCACATGTGCAAGGTTGTGATCCCTGAGGTAAGGGAAGTTCTATGAAAATCTTACGAGCCAGCTTGATTATTTATAGGACACTATACCCAGCGATGGAGAAAGTTATATTCTTTCCGGTGCATATGGAACATTCATCGGTACAGAGTGTACACCATGCTGCAGAACAAGTCTCAGAAAATTTTAAATGATTTAAATCATACAAAATATGTTCTCTGAAAATAGTGGAGTTAAGATAGAAATATGTAACAAAATAACTAACATCTCTCCCGCAGTGTCTGGAGATTAAACATATTTCTGAATCAAACAGGGGACAAAGAAGAAAGCAAATGGTGTTGGATTAAACTGGATATCCATATGGGGAGAAAAATCAACCTCATCTTGAGCCACGTGCAAAAATGAATTACAGGTAGATTTCAGACATAAATATAAAGTCTAACTCTAAAACTTCTGGAAGAAAATATCGGAGAAAGTCTTTTGAGACCTTGGGTCAGGCAAAGCTGTCAAGGACACAAAGTATAAGGCGCATGGGTGGCTCAGTCAGTTAAGCAGCTGCCTTTGGCTCAGGTCATGATCCCAGGATTCTGGGATCGAGTTCTGCATAGGGCTCTCTGCTTGGTGGGGAGTCTGCTTTCTCCCTCTGCTCCTCCCCCTGCCTGTGCTCTCTCTCTCTCAAATAAATAAATAAAATCTTAAAAAAAAAAAAAAAAGAAAAAAAAAAGAACAGGGGCGCCCGGGTGGCCCAGTGGGTTAAAGCCTCTGCCTTCGGCTCAGGTCATGATCCCAGGGTCCTGGAATTGAGCCCTGCATTGGGCTCTCTGCTCAGCAGGGAGCCTGCTTCCTCCTCTCTCTCTGCCTGCTTCTCTGCCTACTTGTGATCTTTGTCTGTCAAATAAATAAGTAAGATCTTAAAAAAAAAAAAAAAAAGAACACAGGGGTACCTGGGTGGCTCAGTGGGTTAAGCCTCTGCCTTTGGCTCAGGTCATGATCTCAGGGTCCGGGGATTGAGCCCCGAATCAGGCTCTCTGATCAGCAGGGAGCCTGCTTCCCGCCCCCGCCGCCTGCCTGTCTGCCTACTTGTGATCTCTGTCAAATAAATAAATAAAATATTTTTAAAAAAACCCACAAAGCATAAAAGTAAAAATAGATGCATTGGGCTTATCAAAAATAAAAGTTTGTTCTTCAAAAGACTGCCTTTAGGAAACAAAGAGGCGAGTGCTTGCTTCGGCAGCACATATACTAAAATTGGAATGATATAGAGAAGATTAGCATGGCCCCTGCGCAACGATGACACGCAAATTCGTGAAGCGTTCCATATTTAAAAAAAAAAAAAAAGGAAAACAAAGAGGCAAGCACATAACAGAAGAACAGAAGAAAATATTAATAACTCATGTATCAGACAAATTCACATCCAGAACATACAAACAATCCTATGACCTCACAATTCTACTCTCGATAAGTATAAGGTAAGTAGAAATGCCCACACAAAGGCTTTATGTGAATGTTCCTACCAGTTTTATTCATAGTAGCCAAAAATTTGTGGGAAAAAAAATCCCATATTCATCAGCAAGTAATGGCTAGCCAAATTGCGTTGTATTCATATAATGGAATAGCACTAACCTATGAAAAAGGAATTAGCCACTGATACGTATATCACAAATGTATGCCCAAAACATGCTGAGCCAAAGAAAGCAGACACAAAAGATCATATACCGTATATGTTGATTTGCATGCAGTCCTAGGCAGGCAAGTCATCCGTAGGGGCAAGAACACAGATCAGATAGTGCCTGGGGCAGTGGCAAAAGTGTTGTGTTTTGTGTTGGAGTGGGTGTGGAGATGATGACCACACTGGGATGGGACCCTTTTGAGGGTGATGGAGATGTTCTGTGTTTTCACTGGGATGGTAGGTAAACACATTTGTCAAAACTGACTGAAGTGTACATTTAAAAATAGGTAGACTCTGTTACAAATTACACATCAACAGAGCTGATTTTTTTTTTTAACTTGGAAAGGAAAATCTTAACAAATCAAGGAGGAAAGCATCTTGCCATACTTTGAAAGTTATATACCAAATCCCTCAAGCAAGCATTATACCTAATGGAAAAACCATGTGCGGTTCTTTGAGTGTCAGGAACATGAAAGGGATTTTACAAGCACCTGACAGTGTAATGTAGTTCTACTGTCCGGGAAGGAAAAAAATATTAAGATCAGAAGGGAAGAGATAAAATGGATTCTTTGTAGATCACAGTATTTACTCAAAAATCCATCAGGATCAACAGATGGGCTTTTAGAACTATTGAGAGTTAAGCAATGTTGCTACTTAGAACACCTACATTTCTCTGCAAGCCATGTCCAACTAGAAATAAAAGTGGAGAAGAAAAAAAGGCATTCACAAAGCCAGTCCAAAACTCCAGGATATCTACAGATGAAATTACATAAGAGGACATAAAAACCCCCAGGACTTGAGTGAGAAAGTCACAGCTTAAAACCGTTCAAGGACATTTTTTGGGATATTTTATGACCTCTGACTAGGGAATGATTTCGGAATTAGACACAACATGAGCAAACCATGAAAGTGAAAAGGATACATTTAACTACCTTAAAATTAATAAGTTCTATTCAGAATTTTCCTAAGGGAGTGAAACAAACTGGAAGATCTTTGTAATGAGGAGAACCAGCAAAGCTGTCTTAGCTGTGATCTTGTGAGTCAAACCACACTTGGCGAATCTGTGAGAAGGCAGGAGTTTCTCTAAAAAATTAAAAGTAGAACCGCTGTCTGACCCAGCTGTTGCACTTCTGCGAATATATCTGAGGGAACAAATGCCGTCAAAGAGAGTTCTTCACCCCTTGTACTCACTGCAGCCTGATTCACAATGGCCAAGACCTGGAAACAACCCAAGTGTGTGCCCACAGATACATGGATGCAGAAGATCTATGAATATAAATATTTACATACATATATCAATGGAATGGAGTATTCCTCCAGGAGAAAGAAGGAAATCCTGCCATTTGCAACAACACAGTTGGATCTTGAGGGCATTATAATAAATGAAATCATCAGAAAAAGACAAATACTGTATGGTACCACTTACACGTGGGAACTAGAAAAGCTGAATTTGTAGAAACAGGATGGTGGTTCCCAGGCACAGAGCGGGTTGGGTGGGTTGGGGAGATGCTGTTATAGGGTACAGACTGGTAACTAGTAGATACTTAAGTCTTGAAGTTAGAACACCCAGTATAGTGATTACAGTCAACAATACTCTAGTATAAAATTCAAAATTGCTAAGTGACTAGATCTGAAATGTTCTCACCACAAAAAAGGAAAGGGCAATTATATGCAGTGATAGAGGTGTTAGCTAAGAGCTGGTGGTAATCATATCAAATACATAAACATATCAAATCAATGCATTGTACACCTTAAATTTACACAATGTTATGTGTCCATTATTTGACTCTTCAAAAGCAAAGAAATTCAAAGCCTCACTGCACGCCAGGCACTTTTCTAAGCACTTTTGAATATTAACTGACTCAATTCTCAATGTTCCCCATGTGGTTGGTACAGATGTGTAAACTGAGGCACCAGGAGATTAAGTGATGGGTTTGAGGCTGAGCTATGGTCCATCTCTTGAGAATTGGTGGCCAACACATACTTAGTACAGTTTACTGAACTGGGCACCAGTGATAGAGTCCTAGCCTTTCTGCTTACCTGCTGCATAGCTTTGGAGCCATACAATGTTCTCTGTAAAACTGAGACTTCTGGCTGTAACCGCTTTATTATTTTTTAAAAATATTTTATTTGCGGATACATTGGTGGCTCAGTCAGTGATACCAGAGCCCTGGGATCAAGTCCCACATCAGGTTCCTTGCTCAGCGGGGAGCCTGCCTTTTCCTCTGCCTGAGGCTCCCCCCGCTCGTGCTCTCTCTCTCTGACAAATAAATAAAATCTTTTTCTTTTTCTTTTTCTTAAAAGATTTTATTTATTTATTTGTCAGAGAGAGAGAGAGAGAGAGCGAGAGCGAGCACTAGCAGATGGAGGCAGAGGGAGAAGCAGGCTCCCCGCCGAGCAAGGAGCCTGATGTGGGACTCGATCCCAGGATGCTGGGATCATGACCTGAGCCGAAGGCAGCTGCTTAACCAACTGAGCCACCCAGGCGTCCCTAAAATCTTTTTCTTAAAAGATTTTATTTATTCATTTTTTAAAAAGATTTTATTTAATTATTTGACAGATCGAGAGATCACAAGTAAGCAGAGAGGCAGGCAGAGAAGGGGGAAGCAGGCTCCCTGCTGAGCAGAGAGCCCGATGCGGGGCTCGATCCTAGGACCCCGGGATCATGACCTGAGCTGAAGGCAGATGCATAATGACTGAGCCGCCCAGGTGCCCCAATAAAGAAAATCTTTTTAAAAAATAAAATATTTTATTTGTAAGTAATTTCTACACCCAGTGTGGGGCTGGAACTTGCAACCCCGAGAACAGGAGTCACATGCTCCCCGTGGACTGAGCCAGATGGGCGCCTCTGGTTGTAACCACTTTAGAAGATTTTAATGCTTGGTTGTGCCTGAAAGTGGTTTAGCACAAGCCAGGGAATCAAGTCAATGCTTGGTGAAATGATGAGATTTCCAGATTTCCAGGAATCCTAACCAGATATCTTGGCTAAGCCTCTGTTCTAGGAGTTAATCATTCCAGTACGGATCAGAAGCCCCATTTCCAAAGGATTGTCGGAAATGTGACATAGCTAATAAGGGGAAGATCTGGAATTCAAAGAGAATTGGGTTTGCCTCTACTGGGTTTCCCTGTGGAGGACAGCCTTGTCTCCACTACCTGCATCAGCAGCTCTCCATGCTTTCATGTAATACCCTTCAGCTCCCATCCCTCGGCTTACCTTTAGGAAGGTCCCCTGTGCCGGACATCCCGAGATCTAGCTGTGTCCCCATGCTCTAGTCTTGTGTCAAGAGCTAGCAAGGTTGGTATCATGACTTAAATACATCCCTCGGCAGCCACACCCTAGTCCCATCCCTCCCCCCCCCCCCCACCTCCAATCCATTAATCCGATCCCTGGGTTCAGCCCCCTGGTTGTCTGCTCGTTGGTTGTCTGATGTGAAGTCCACACCTAGCAGAGTCAGAGCCACCAAGGAGCTTGCTCAATGGAGAATCTTCAGGTATTGGTCAAAGGGTGGGAACTTCCAGTTATAAGATGAACAATCTCTGGTAATCTAATGTACAGCATGGTGACTGGAACTAACTAATAATGCTGTATTATAGACTTGATGGTTGCTGAGTGAGTAGGTCTTAAATGTTCCCACCACAAAAAAAAGAAAAGGTAAGTATGTGACGGGATTGAGGGCTTAGCTACTATAATGGCTAAGCAGTCTTGTTGCAACCTGCTGCAACTTGTACACATGTTGGACTGCATCTCAAGGAAACTGGAAACAACCACAGATTCTTGGGAGCTGCTGAGTCCCAGTCTGCCTTTCCCAAGAGCCCAGGCGATTTGACTAGAGACTGAGGAGCATCACTGTGCCTCAGACCAAGGGCTCTGAGCAGAAGGGAAACTCAGGATCCCCTGGAGCGCTCGCTGAAACACCAGCTGCTGGAGCCTGAGGGTCATGCTACCACCTGGGGAGCTCCCAGGTGCTGGGGCTCGGTGCTGGGAGCCCCAGCTTGCTCTGGTAGCATGTGGAGTGGCTAGAATATGCCTGGCACTGTTCTAAGCACCTACAGGTACTAATTTGTTTAAGCCACTTAATCTTATTTTACAGATGTGGAAACTGGTAAAAAAGGAAATTTAATGGACTTGGCCGATGTCCCAGAACCAGTAAGTGTCAGGGGTGACGTTTTTACCAGGGCTGTCTTGCTCTGGTTATCCTGCTATAATGCATCTCAGAGATGGCCACTAGTACCACACAAGATCTGGTGTTCTGTTGAATGGGTGGAGCGAAGGGCCTAAACTTTAAAAATGAAATGGTTTCAGAAATTCCATCTGAGTCTGGAGAAAGCTCACCTCAAAAATATGCCTGCCACTTCAGGGAGAAAGAGGAACACTGTTGAAACTGAGTTAGTGGTGTTTTTCACCCAGGGCTGTATGTTGTCATCTTCTGCAGAATTTCTAAAGATGCCTGGGGCTCTACCCCAGGGTCAGTCAACCCAAATCTTTGCAGGTGGGGCCTGAGTATAAAGATTTGCATGTCATCCTCAAGGATTCCAGAGCCTAGGTGGTACTGGAAATTGCTTAATCTTTAGAAGGATTAAGCTGGTGTCTCCAGGAATTCACATTGGAGCCTGGGGAATCAAGGTGTGCCACGGACTCCTTGGGATGTCCTGTGACAGCAGCACCCTCTAGCTAACACTCATTTTTGTTTTTTAACTTTTAAAATTTATTAAATTAATTTATTTGAAGATTTTATTTATTTGTCAGAGAGACAAGAGAGCCCACAAGCAGGGGGAGCGGCAGGCAGAGGGAGAAGCACACTCCCCACTGAGCAAGGAGCTTTAGGTGGGACTCGATCCTGAGACCCTGGGATCATGACCCGAGCCAAAGGCAGATGCTTAGCTGACTGAGCCACCCATGTGTCCTCCTAGCTAACACTCATTGCCTACCTGGAGGACCAGGCCCAGCACTAGAGGTTGGCCACTACTCCCCCAATCAATGGGATTAAGCTCTTATCAGTGCCTGGCTTGTCTCTAATCTTATAATGACTGTCAGATCTTTTATAATTGGAGGCAATCCCCACCCATCTTTCCCTGTAAACCATTTCCCCAAGCCTGCTGGCATCAGTGGTTTGACTTCAGCTATCCCCACTGGCATTTTTAATCTTCTTCTCTCACTAAGCTTTCACACTCTTGCTCTAAAATCCCCAAAGATTTGGTTTTCCCTCCAAAGTGAGTGGAGGGTTGTTATCTGTCCACATCCCATTGGGGGGTGCAATATGTACTCACTGCTCTTCGGTGCTGAAATCTATTGCTCACCCTTCATCCTTAAACAGAGCCCACGAATTTAAAACACGCGGTTAGACTGCAGCATTTGCTGCCCAGACCGACGGCTCTTGACAAGGGTAGATCTTGTCCTTGGGTAGACCTCTGGCAATGTCTGGAGACATGTTTTGGTTGTGACATCCAGGGAGGGGAGGATTCCACTGCCATCTAGTGGGTCAGAAGCCAAAGATGATGCTAAACATCCCACAATTCACATGACAGCCCCCCACAGAGAAGAATCATCAGTCCCTGAGTGTCAGTGTAAGGACCTATTTAGCCAGAGAGATTCCATCTTGGGTAAATAGCCATTTTGTTGTTTGTGCAGTAAACTTAAAGTGACTCTCCCCCCACTCAGAGAAACTTACTTAGAAACGAGTCCGGGAAACCAGTAAAATGTAGTCGGCTAGTTCCTGATAACAGAGCCCAGAATCCAAGGTCGAGTCAGGCCAGACGAGACATCTAATCAGTATGAAGTACTGTTTTTAACAGTGAGAAGGTCTTGCCCAATCCTAAATGACTCCATCTTGCGAAGGACGACCATCTTATTATTTACACTGAATACATTAACTGACTAAGCCTTCCCAGAAAGTACTGTTTGTAACAGCTCCTGGTTTGGGGTAATCTTGAATAACACGTCACCAGACCGATGGAACTAGCCAATCAGCAAGAGACACACAAACCCGGTGGGTTGAGATACCAATATATGGGTTGCAGTTTCACCCAATAAAAGGTAGCCTGTAAGATGGGGAGGGGGTGCTCTCTTCGGAGAGGGCCCTGACCGGTCAGTCAGTCAATTTTAAGCCTGTAAACTGGGGGTGGTCGCTCTCTTCGGACGTGGCCCTGACGGGTCAGTCTGACTTCTAATGCTTAGCATAGAATAGAGCTTTGCATAACTCACCTTGTCTCAGTCTCGTTCCCCTGGCCGATCAGTCTAACTTCTAATACTTACCATAAAATAAAACTTTAAATAACTTTCACTTTGTCTCAGTCTCATTTTGTTCAATAACGGACCTAATAGTCAGTAGTAATGTGGTTGAGAAACTTGGCCTTAGTTTGTCCCATCCACTGGACTTCCTTAGTGAGGTTCTCTAGCCTCATTCCGACGACCTCTTTCTATAGACAGAAGACTAGAATGGTCTACCAGATAGTCACACGGCATCTCTCAACTTCATCCAGATCTGCCACCTACTCAAAATAAAAACAAGCACAACAGATCCCCCTCCATCTCAAGACCAAAACAGGTAAATGCTCAGGGAAGCATCCTATCTTAACAGTATCCATCAGTCTTCATCCCTTTGCACTGCCTTATTTTTCTCTAGCACACTTATCATTTCCTGGTATTGCATTTTATATCTCTTTGTTGCCTGTCTTGTTTACTGGAACGTAATATGTATGGAATCAGGGTCTCTTTGTTCCCCCACTGAATTCACCCATTTCTTCAACAGGTGTTAATGGGCTGATGATACCAATCACTGCTGTAAACTCCAGAGGTCCAGGACACAGAGACAAACCCACGTGAGTTTATGGTTTAAGGAGGTGGTGTCAACTTTTAAAGCAGAATGCAGCTAAAGGATGGGAATGTTCTGAGCTGATTCAGGCAGTCAGTTAACTTGCCCATGTCCTTTTCGGTAATTAATGAGCTCCGGTTGCAAGTGTCTGGGGAGACAGAAAGGATCAGAGTCATTGCCCTTGTGGAGGCTTTTTACTTCCTGGCGGGGCACTCTGCGGATAAGTTAATAAACGTGCAGAAATTCACATTTTTAGAAAATGATGAGCGCCGGAGAGAACAGAGCGGGATGAAGCAGTAGAGTATGCCTGGGAAGGATGTGAGGTCGCGACAGTATTTTGGGCTAATCAAGGATGCCCCTCACTGGAGAGAATCAAAGGTTGAGAAAGATATACCCTGATGCATACACTGGGTCCTAACTGTCCCCAAATAATAGGTGCCAAAGGACCCCTTGAGATGGTTCTATTTAGAAAGTCTCCCCCAGTTTATTTCTAGGGTGATGCAAAGGCTGCTGGTTTTGGGTGGACCCTGCAACGTGTCCAGGCTGTGAGCGATACCCTTAGCTTCCTGCTCTGTATAGAGGGAGACCTGTTCTGAAATCTGGTTAGAGGTGGACTTCTGGGATGTGGAAAATTGCCTGGCTTATAAGTTGGGGAAACAAAGAAGATTGAAAGATGGGAGTCAGAGCGGTCTGTTGACAAGGCAGGTTGGGGGACCTGTGAAAAAGCACACGGAGCATGTAGAACTCTGTGTCTCATGTTCATGCCCTCCAGGGGCACCCCCCTGCAGAGAAGGCCCTCAGCAACCGGGTAGACAATCTATGCTCTGTCTGGTGGATGTGAGGTCATTTCCTTCCTCAGACAAGCACTTGCATCTTGAGCCCTGATGTGGGGTCTGACAAACCACCACCTCATGCTGAGAAGTTCCTTTTGGGCTGCAAGGGCCTATCAGTACGTGTGTGGCTGTGAATCCACCATGATCATGGATGGCACTCCACAGCACTAGCTGCCATGGCGGGGTGGCCTGTGAAAGGCTTGGTTCTGGGATGACATCCTGTGGGGGTAGGGTGCTCTATGCGTGAGCTGGCAAGGCTCACGGTCAGGTGCTGTGCTCCTAACAGCTGGACACACAACTCTAGCTCTCAGGGGTTACAGTAGGATTGGCTCTCCTCACTCTCTTCACTCTCATTTCTAAGGACTCACTTGAAGAATCTGTGCTTCCTGCCCCCCAACCTCAGGGTCTGCTGGATGAGGAACCTTTATTTTCAGAAGGGTGAAACTTTCCACCAGGAACCAGGAAGAGCTCCCTGCTTGGTTACTTTGGGCTCTCTGTGCTGATGAACCAGTGGCAGAGAGATCGGCTACTTGACTGGCAGGGATAGTGAACCATGACAACTATCAGGGACTAGGGTTACTGCAACATAATGGGGTCGGGAACACCTGTGTCTGGGGCCCAGAAGATGTTCTGTGCGCTACAGTCATGGGGACAAGGCAACTGCATGTCTGAGACCTAGTAAAAGCAAAGTTGCTGAGATTACCCCAAGGGATGGTGAAATAAGACTCAGGTAGGTCAAAGAATTTCACTACCCAGCATCAAAATGTATTAATAATTCCAACGACACAGATAATTGCAACACACAGGTAAAGCACAGAGAAAGTCAGAGGCAACTAACGCAACTGCTTCAACCCCTCCTCGTCCCATTGGAACGACCCTCGATTTAAGATATGAGGTCCTCATTTAAGTGATGTATATTGGGCCTCACTTACACAAAGAAGTTCCTTTGATCAATCTCCTGCCCCCCAATTCTCTGATAATTAAATAGAAGACCCATTTTCCAATGGTCATTGCCCCATAAACCCAAACATCCTGGGTGCATTTACTATAAGCTGTCCAAAAGGTCCAGGTGTGTCCCCTGAAAAGCATTTCATAGATAAGGAGTCTAGTTAGGTTTCTCTGATACCAGGAGAAAGTCTGATAAGCATCTTTATAAGTCAGGATAGGAAGAGTGGATCATAGACCAGATGCTAACTCATTCCTTTCTAGCACTCCACAATTCAGACCTTTCAGAAAGGAGGGCCCATAGTCCAACTATGGAAAGAGACTTGATGTCCATCGACAGATGAATAGATAAAGAAGATGTGGTATCTATATACAATGGAATACTTACTACTCAGCCATAAAAAAAAAAAAAAAAAAGAAATCTTGGGGCACCTGTGGCTCAGTGGGTTAAAGCCTCTGCCTTTGGCTCAGGTTATGATCCCAGCATCCTGGGATCCAGCCCCACATCAGGCTTCCCACTCAGCAGGGAGCCTGCTTCCTCCTCTCTCTCTGCCTGTCTCTCTGCCTACTTGTGATCTCTGTCTGTCAAATAAATAAATAAAATCTTTTAAAAAAATGAAATCTTATGATTGGCAAGGACATGGATGGAACTAAAGGGTACTATGCTAAGTGAAATAAGTCAATCAGAGAAAGACAATTATTGTATGACTTCACTCATATATGGAATTTAAGAAACAAAACAGGATCATAGGGGAAGAGAGGGAAAAATAAAACAAGACAAAATCAGAGTGGGAGACAAACTGTAAGAGACTCTTAACTCTAGGAAACAAACTGAGGGTTGATGGAAGGAGGTGAGTACGGGGTTGGGGTAACTGGATGATGGATGTTAAGGAGGGCATGTGATGGAATGAAAGCACTGGGTGTTATATGCAGCTGATGAATCACTAACCTCTACCTCTGACACGAATAATACACTATATGTTAATTAATTGAATTTCAATAAGATAAAATAACTAAATAAATAAAATTAAATTAAAAAAAAAAGGAAAGCACCAATCACTCCACCTGACAAATGACTTAGACAAAAACACAGTGCTGACCCACCACAAGAATCTAGAAGGCATGGTGGAAAAGAGAGAGATAAGTAACACTAGTGGTCTTGGGTCCAAGGTGCAGTGGAGATTATGGCTTGTTCACTAACCACACTGAAGTAAGAATTCCGTGTAGACAGTGGCTGGAACCTTAAGGATTCAACCACTGGGTGGGCTTAAGGTGGAAATGATGATATTTGAGAAGTGAGAGGGTTGTGTAGTAGCAGATGTCACATCGTATCCCCTTGGTGCACCTGGAACGTCAGCCTGGGCTTTGATGCATAGTCTCATGCAATCACGGGCTCCCCTTGTTCTGCCATAATCTTAACCTCAAAAATGGACCATTCATCCTACTGTATTCATCTCTGGAGTCTTTTCTGGTGCTAACCCAGAACTATCCAGGAAGTCAGTGCCTCCTAGGAAAACTCCTAGCCAATGGGGGAAGGGTTAAACTTGGTACATAAATGCCCTAAACTCCCGTCTTTCCCTCAGGGGATTATATAAGGCATCATATATGCTCTTTCATAGGATTCAAAGGGATGAACCACCCCACCATCGCTCACACCATGGATTTCAATCCCTTATCCTTGCGTTGGCCTCTTCCTTCCCCCATCTTCCTCTATTCTCCTTGCTACCTCCTTCTTGTTTTGGGGGATCATTTTCCAAATAAAGTCCAAATCTTGAACTCAAGTCCCTGTATCAGGCTCTGATTTGGGAAATTCAGATTAAGGCAGTATTACTATTCTTATAAACAGGATGAGGAAGAGATGCAAGAAACAGACAGAAGTGAAAGATCTCCATTTCCCTAAAAAAAAAAAAAAAAAATTCAGTTATGGATAAAATTACCAGAGTACAAAAGACTCAGGGATAGAAAAACGTAAAGAAATGGGCGAGCGAGTGCAATTGCTTTTGCAATTCTCTTCTTTCTCCCCAGTTATTCATACCGTCTCTGAATTCTTACACTACACTTAAGATAATTTCTCTAGGGTGCATCAAGATTTGGTGCATCAAGAGTCAATTGATGTATATATGGTAAAGACAAGAACTGTTCATAAAGAAATAACAAAAGTCCCCCCAGCAATCCCAAGTCTGTTCCTGCATCCTTCTGCAAGCCCATTCAAGAAAGCCTATCTATGGTGATTCCTATTCTGATCGAAGATAATGTAGCTCATAGGTGAGATTGCAAATCAACAGTAGCACTTAGGAGTTCAAAACACCAGGGCTAAAACAAAAAGAAATAACATAATTTTTTTTTTTTTTTTTTTCTAAAAAGCCAGGGATAGGGTGTTATGTATTGTGGAACTGGAACCAAACATGAGGTCTGGTAGTTCCCAGGCTGGCCTGCAGGGATCATGTGGCTCTGAAACAGATAGCAGTATGCGCAGAAATGGAGGCAGGAAAGGCATGTGTGGAGGGAGGTGGTGTCTGGGGTGGGAGGTATAGATTTGCCTTGGTCTTGGTCATACTCATACTGACCTTGACTCACCATCCAAGTATTTACTGCTGTTCTTCCTGCAACAGCTTTTATGCCTCTCTTTTCTCTGGATGGAGTCCATCGCCTAGTAGACCAGGACTGAAGAATGTGGAGAGCATGGGCTGCACCTGGAGAGTTTTCCTTATTTTTTAGGAGGCAGCTGCCGCCAGGCAGCAACATTTGGTGCACATCTCCTCATCCCAGATGAAATGAAGAGGACCCCTCCACACTTGCCCCTAGCTAGGTTTTCCCAGAAGAAGTAAAGGAGATGGGAAGTAGAAGTGAAGAGATTGGAAGAAAGAGGAAAGATCAAGAACTCTGTAGGAGGATGGAAAGAAAGAAAAATGGATCCATCCCAGAGGCTCTTCAGTGGGTTTCAGTAAAGGCCCTGGAGTGTGGTCAGCATGATCCAGCTTACAGAACTCTGAATGTGATCTGGAGTCAGGGGTCCTCAGGGATTATTCTAAAGGGTTTGGGGGCCTTGGAGACTCTGAGGAAATCTGTGGGATGGGGTCAAGCTTGCATTGATAGAGCCCCTAGTGTGGACAGGTTCTGTACTCAAGGAAGCATCTTGGTTGCTGGAAAACACCTTGATTGAACAGAGTTCATGGGAGCATGGAACACATTGACCATTGAGCCTGTATATCATGACTTTCAGAGTCTTGTTTGGGTCTCCTAATAACAAATATATTTTTCAACATGACCCAATATACAAACTTGGACAGTTGTGCTTTGATGTTTCTAATCTATTCTGCCTATGTTTCCCAAAATCTGAATCATAATCAATACACTAATTTCATGATCCACTAATTTGTTATGGTGAGCTGTTTGAAAAAAACACTGTGGGAAGGGGGAAGGATGGTCTTCCCAGTAAGCGGTGCTGGGACAACTGAATTTCCACGTGAGGAAAAAAAGTACTGGACCTCTACCTCACCCTACGCACAAAATTAATTCTAGTTGGTTGTAGGACTTAAATGTGAAAGGCAGGACACGAAAGCTTACAGAAGAACTTCCTGACTTCAGGACTAGGCAAACATCTCTTAAACAGAAGGCAAAAATATTAACCATAAAGGAAAAAGGCTGAAACATTTTCTTATATTAAAATTAAGGATCTGTGTTAATCAAGACTATTTAAGACATTCCCCATAGCGTCATGGTAGACACTTACAGATGAATCTTCATACATCCTTTAAGAATCAGATCTGCAGAATAAAATCCCCCCCTGCCACACATTAGGGCATAACCAACTGACCTTGACCCTGTATTTCCCCATACACAAAAATCCAATATGAATGACTTACAAACCTAAAGTCAGAAGGCAGAACAGTATGTTTTTAGAAGACAATGTACAAGCACATTTTGATGATTTAGGAATAAGCGAAGACTTACTGAAAAGGAAAATTATTGCTTGATTCTACCTCTATGAAGCACCTAGACGTCAACCTCACACAGACAGAAACTTGAGTAAGCTGAATGGTGACTGCCATGAGCTGGGGGAGGGCGACGAGCGAATTGTTTAATGGGGACAGAGTTTCAGTTCTGCAAGAGGAAGCTTTCTGGAGACGGACGCTGGTGACAGTCGTACAAAATATGACCGTACCATACACTTACACGAGTGAACCATACACTTAAAAACGGCTCAGAAGACAAATTTTAAGTTATGTGTATTTGACCACAATTGAAAAAAAGGTCTTTAAAAAAACTCTGTGGAACCACGAGTGTCCCTGTCAGACAGCATTGCTGCGGAGGCACCCTGCCCTACCCATCCCCACCCCACCTACCAGGCAATCCGAGTTGTCTTTCCTGCCTGTGGGCTCCCAGCTCCAGGTGTTAGAGCCTGACCCGCTCCAGCCCAGCTCGGCAGAACTCTGCTCTGCTGACAGACCCCACGCTCCAGGGTCTGCTCCCACCACCTGGTAAGCTGGTGGCCCTTCTTCCTTAAGGGATCCAGGTGCACAGTGCAGATACTCCTAAAGAGACCTGCAACCCAAGTGTGGGGTTGCTTGGCCAGGCTCCGGGTGGAGGGTGGTAGGACCTGTTTTCCACATGGAAGGAGGAGCGTGGTGCTGTGTGTGCTTCCCTGGGTGGGAAAGACTGGACAGGTGTCTGGAAGCTCTTAGACTCACTTTCTTTGACTTGTGTTCAAACAGTATTAGAGATTAAACCTTACAAGGGGGTTGTGATTTTAGCCTCACGTCTGGTCATTCGTTTGGTACGCACAACAGCGCAATGAGGCTGCCTCCATTATTAGCTTCAGCAGCATTTCATTTATTTATTTATAGATTCTATTTATTTGTTCGAGAGCGAGAGCTCAAGCAGGTGGAGGGGCAGAGGGAGAGGGAGAAGCCTACTCCTTGCTGAGCAGGGAGCCCAATGCGGGACTCGATTCCAGGACCCTGAGATCATGACCTGAGCCAAAGGCAGATGCTTAACCAACTGAGCCACCCAGGTGTCCTATCAGCAGCATTTTTTTAAAAAATGGTGGTAAAATACACATAAAATTTATTGCCTTAAACCGTTTCTTAAATGTACATTGTGCAACCCATCTCCAGGACTCTTCATCAAGGGGGGAAAAACTCTGTATCCATCAAACAATGCTTACCATCGCTCCCTTGAACCCAAGGCAACCACCGTTCCTTTTTTTTTTTTTTTTTTTTAAGATTTTATTTATTTATTTGTCAGAGAGATAGCCAGTGAGAGCAAGCACAGGCAGACAGAGTGGCAGGCAGAGTCAGAGGGAGAAGCAGGCTCCCTGCGGAGCAAGGAGCCCGATGTGGGACTCGATCCCATAAAGCTGGGATGATGACCTGAGCTGAAGGCAGCTGCTTAACCAACTGAGCCACCCAGGCATCCCGCAACCACTGTTCTACTTTCTTTTGGATAGATACACCCTGAAGTGGAATTGCTGGGTCATACGGTTGTTCCATTTTAATTGTTTGAAGAGCTGCATCTTACCCACAGCAGCTGGACCCTCTTACGTGCTTGGTAACGGTGCATGATTCATCGGCAGCATTAGGTAAGGAAGAAGTACTGCTCTTCACCAACACGCTGATCTTGTCCTTTGGATTATCATCGGCAGAAGCCCTTGACAATACTGGTGTTGGCTGGCTCAGTCTCGCCCTGCAGAGCAGTGAGGAGACCTTCCCTTGCCCCAAAGCAGCAGATGGCAGGTCTGTCTCTTCTGCCTTGGAAGGAAGGTCAGTCCTCCCTACCTCTAGGCAACTGGGAAGTCACTCAGGTTCCCTGCTCTCCCTCAGCCAGGCTAGTCTCTCCCTCCCTGCAAATTCCGTCTCATTCTGCCCCAGCTCAAAATTCCAGTTGCATTTTGCTCTGCAGGCGAAGGAGGCAAAGTTATCAGGATCCTCGGTGCAGAAATGCCTGGGGTGTGAGCTCTCTGCCCAGTTCCTCAAAGCAAGCATTGCTTCACACATAACAAGGGAGGCAGGGAGAAATGGCCATCATGATGACTTTCCCCTGTTTTACGGAGGGGAGGGCCAAGAGTGGCAGGTGGCTCGTGGGAGATCGAGATGGCTGATATGAGAACCTGGATGGTCTGGCTTTGGAGGTCAGGGCTCTTGTCTCCTCAGCTAATGGGGATAAACTTAAACGTTCTGCAAGGTTTTGCTTGCTTCTTTTCAAGTAACCCTCCCGGAAACTTTGCAACATACTCAAAGTCTGTCTTACCACCCTCGCTCTGTGGGATGGGTCTTCTGTCCGAGGACTCTCAGGGCCCCGGGGGATAGACTTCCAGGGCCCCGGGGGATGGATGCTCTTGATGGTGGTCTCTCATTTTCTTTGCAGATATTGGCCTCCTCTTCCTCTCCTCCACTCCACGAGGATGCTGCATCACCACATTTGTCAGTTTGGCCGGAAGCTGGTGTGCAGGCGGCCCCTGGGGCCGAGGGAGGCGGTTGAGAGTGGCTTGGCCCGGTGCCTGAGCACCCTCGATCTGGTGGCCTTGGGCGTGGGCAGCACCCTGGGAGCGGGCGTGTATATCCTGGCCGGTGAAGTGGCCAAGTACAAAGCTGGGCCGGCCATCACCATCTGCTTCCTCGTGGCTGCCCTGTCTTCCGTGCTGTCCGGGCTCTGCTATGCAGAGTTTGGGACCCGTGTGCCAGGCTCCGGTTCTGTCTATCTCTACAGCTATGTCACAGTTGGACAGTTGTGTGCTTTCATCACTGGTTGGAACCTCATACTCTCCTATGTCATTGATGAGGTGGCAGGGGAAGGTTGGGGGAGCTGGGCCATAGTACAGGAAACCCCCAAACTTCATTCTACTGAACTCTGTCCTGCTTTCCTAGAATGACAGGACTGGGGAACCAGGAAGGAATAGGGACTGTAGGACACGGGGAGGCGGAGTTCTGGTGGGAGACAGGGAGACAAGTTTGGGAAGGCTCATCCCCCATGACCCCCAGCTTCCCCCTGTTTTCTTGCATGAGATAACCTCGATCTCTTTCTGACTGTATTAAATAGTTGACCTATTTCATGAATCTTCTATGTCTGCTCTCCCCACCGCATGAAAGGAAACTCTTAGAGATTAGGCATTTTGTCTGGTTTCCGTCCCCCTTCGCCCCCAAAAAAGAGCTCTTGTGGTGCATAGTAGGAACTCAGTTTTGTTTGTCAGTGAACCTTCCTCCTCCTCCCCCCACAGGTGCTGCCAGTGTGGCCAGGGCCTGGAGCTCCGCCTTCGACGACTTGATTGGGAACCAGGTCTCTCAGCTCCTGAAGGGAGGTTTCTCTCTGCAGGTGCCCCATGTGCTGGCCACATACCTGGACTTCTTGGCGCTGGGTCTGGTGCTACTGCTTACTGGTGAGGCTGGCGTCCTCTAGGATGGGAAGAACAGGGCGTAGAGGGGGAGTTGGTTTGGACTGGTGGGCAGCGCTGGAAGGGAGGGTCTGTGATGAGAGACAGGAAGACAAGTCTTAGACCACTGCTTCTGTCCCTGGGCGTTATTGACATTCTGGGCTGGATCAGTGTCTTTGGTGTGGAGGGCTGTCCTGGGCATTACATGTGTGGTGTGTGTGTGTGTGTGTGTGTGTGTGTGTGTGTGTGTGAGAATCATTGTTGGATGTTGGCCTCTACTTCCAAGATGCCATTGGCACCCCCCCACCCAAACTGTGACAGTCAGAATGTCTCCAGGTATCACCAAATGTCCCTTAGAGAACAAAGTCACCCCCAGTCGAGAATCATTCACTTAGACTGACAAGTTTCTTCCTTGGTACTGAGACCAAAGGTTTTTTTTAAATAGAGGTGAAATTCACATAACATCCAATTAACCACTTCATTTTACTATTCCCAGCTTTATGGAGATTTAATTGACATATAACATTGTGCAAGTTCAAGGTGAAAGACATGATGATTTGGCCCATGTGTATATATCACAAGCTGATGACCATGTCCATCTCAGAGGGCCCAGTGTCATGCACCTTCCATGTCCTTCCAGACCCCAAAAGCACCAGTATCCCCAGAAGGAACCCTCATACCATCCCCTGTCCCCGCCAGCCCCTGGCGACCACCGGTTTGCTCTCTGTATATATGGGTTTAGTTATTTTGGATATTTGATATTCCATTTTCCCCACAGGACTTCTGGCCCTGGGAGCTAGTGAGTCGGCCCTGGTTACGAAGGTGTTCACGGGCGTGAACCTTTTAGTTCTTAGTTTTGTCATCTTCTTTGGCTTCATGAAGGGAGATCTGCACCATTGGCAGCTCACCGAAGAGGATTACAAACTGGCCATGTCAGCATCCAATGACACTTCTAGGTTAGGAGGGTACTCCTGGCCATGGTAGAGTGTGTGGGGGTGTACAACTGGGGAACGGTGGGGAATAAAGAGGGAATATGGTGGGCTGGATCCCCACGGGGAGCAAGGGGAATGGAACCCAGGACTTTTGGTATGGACGGAGCCATCAGTAGAGATGGCTAAACATAGGCCCCTGTGTCCTTCCTTGTTCCTTTTCACCACAGCTTGGGCCCTCTGGGCTCTGGAGGCTTTATGCCTTTTGGCTTTGAGGGGATTCTCCATGGAGCAGCGACATGTTTCTATGCATTTGTTGGTTTTGATTGCATCACCACTACTGGTAACATGGTCATTCTGCCCCATCAGGGGTTTGGGCACATTTGGGCTGCCCTTGGGCAGAGGATTGGTAGGAGGGTAGCCTGCTTCTGAAGGTGGAAGAGGGAAGAGGATTTGTGCCTTCACCCCAGAGTTTTCCTGAGTACGTCCACCTGTCCCACAGGGGAAGAAGCCCGTAATCCTCAGCGTTCCATCCCCTTAAGCATCATAATCTGGCTCTTCATCTGTTTTTTGGCATATTTTGGTGTCTTGGCGGCACTCACACTCATGATGCCCTACTACCAGATTCATCCCGGCAGCCCCTTGCCACAGGCGTTTCTCCATGTGGGATGGGCCCCTGCTAGATATGCTGTGGCTGCTGGAACCCTCTGTGCTCTTTCAACCAGGTCAGTGTCTGCCTCTCCCTGTCTGGGAGATTCTCAGGTATCCCAGCCCTTGGGATTGAGAGATGAGAGAGACATCTGACCCCATGCTGACTTGGGTCTGTTCTGCTCCTTCAAGAGCTCATGTATATTCCGGTTTTCTTCTCCAGCCTCCTGGGTACCATGTTCCCCATGCCTCGAGTGATCTACGCAATGGCAGACGATGGGCTCCTTTTCCGGGGACTCGCTCGGATTCATCCCCGCACACACACTCCCATCATGGCCACCATAGCATCTGGAACTTTTGCAGGTGAGAAAACAAAACTCACACCTTTCATCAGTTTCCTTACCTTGCATATTTCCAGTGGTTCCTCATCCCCCTCCCCCACCTTGTTTGTGCCTCATTCTAGCACTCATGGCATTCCTCTTCGAGCTCAGTGATCTTGTGGACCTCATGTCAATTGGGACCCTGCTTGCTTACTCTCTGGTGGTCTTTTCTGTTCTTGTCCTCAGGTGAGACTCCACTGCATCTTGGCTGCGGGTTCTTGGACTCATGGGGACTGGATGAGGAGCTAGTCCTCTTCCGCTTCATGCTGCCTCCTAAGCATACTACAACACTCAGGGTAGGAAAAGGTGGATCAGGATGCCTGATATTGGACGAGCAGGGGCTGGTGTTCATAGTGCCTTAATACCTCTCATTCAGGTACCAGCCTGATGAGAATTTAAGTAAGAACAAGAAAACAGGGGTGGAAATAGTTGAGATAAAGCCTGCACCTCGAGCAGGTTCTTTGCAACCTGTACCTGAAGCAGGAACCGTGCAGGCTCCGCCCAGTCTGCATAACCCAGACAAGACCACCCCAACTCTGAAATCTGGCCGCATTGTCTACGCATGCAGCTTACTGCTTGGTGAGCAGTGGGGTTTCTGTCTGTGGAGGGAGAGGGTGGGAGTGTGTCTTTGGCAGCTGAGGAGGAAGCTCAGAGAGTCGGTGGCCCTTCTAGATGGGGCAGTTTTGGGGTGGGGTGTCTTGACATATTTGGCTTCTGGAGTTGGACCTGTTGTCCTCCAACTTGACCCTTGCAGCTCTCCTGCTGATGATCCTGGACCTAATACTGGCCCAATGGCCCAGCCATCTGCTGTCTGGAGACCCGGTGTATACCACAGGGGCTGTGCTGCTGCTGCTGCTCATTATTGGGCTCACTTTCATCATCTGGAGACAGCCCCAGAACCCCACTCCTCTTCACTTCAAGGTAGGTGACCTTTTGTCCCCAGACTCTCCACCCTGAGTGAATGAACTCTGTATGCTTTGAAGTCTACCACTCTTGGCTGGGTCAGAGAAGAAAATGGTCAGTTGCTAAAACAAGAAACTATTGTTTCGCATTCAGTACTTGGCTACCTCCATTCACCAACACCCACTCCTTTGGGAGCACTCAGTGGGGTAAGAGTAGGCACTGAAGGTGCAGCGTAGGACTGGGGTCTTTCTTCCCACCCAGGTGGGGTAGGGATCTCCCTTCAGACATCTGTGCCGTGTTGCCCACAGGTTCCTGCTTTGCCTGTGCTCCCACTGCTGAGCTTCTTTGTGAATGTTTACTTAATGATGCAGATGACCGCTGGGACCTGGGCCCTATTTGGCATCTGGATGGTGATGGGTAAGTGGCTTTCTGGGGGGAAAGAGGCTTCTCAAGGGCTACCACTCAACCCTCTTGCTACTGCCTTTCCCCAAAACTGTCTCAGAGGCCATGGTAGAAGGCCTGTTGGGCACTTCTAAGTGGGTGGAGTGCCTACTTTTCCATGATTTGTCTCATTTCTCTACTAGGATTTGCCATATACTTTGGTTACAGGATCCGACACAGCTTGGAGAAGGACAGTGATCAACAGCCACCTGCCTCAAGCTCCCAAACTCTTGGCAAAAACATCCCTAGTGCTGAATTAGCTTAACCACAGGAAATAGATGCTGTGTGGAATTCCTCTGTACACTGGAGGTATCTTCTGTTTCAAGGGAGACTTTGAGCCTCTATGGAGTGAGCCTCTGTGTGTTTAGAGCACTGTATTTATTGCCAGTGGACAAAAATACCCTTAATCTTGTTTAAAATTTAAGTAAACCTTTGAAAGCATAAAATTAAAAAAAAATTGCATACTTCATAAATGTGCAGTGGGATGAATTTTCACAAGGTACCAACAATGTAACCAGCAACTAGAGGAAAGGTAAAATATTACCTACACGTAAGAAGTGCCTTCTTGTGCCTATTTCCAGCGAAAACAGAGATTGCCACATGGGAAGAAAATGCAGGTTTCTCCTCTGTATTGTGTCAAGAATTGTACTTAATATTTTATTTTTTAAATTTAGTTAAAAAAATACTCTCTGTGAAGTGTGTAAACCTGGTGATTCACAGACCTGTACCCCTGGGGATAAAAATATATGTTTATAAAAAATTAAAAATTTAAAAAAAAAAATACTCTCTATCCCCAGCACAGGGCTCAGACTCATGACTGTGCAATCACAATTTGTGTGCTCTACCAACTGAGCCAGCCAGGTGCCCCTGAAGAATTGTACATTAAGTTTTAGGGCCCCCAGGTGCCTGGGTGGCTCAGTCATTAAGTGTCTGCCTTTGGCTCAAGTCATGATCGCAGGGTCCTGGAATCGAGCCGTGTCAGGCTCCCTGCTCCATGGGAAGCCTGTTCTCCCTCTCTCACTCCCCGTGCTTGTGTTACCTCTCTCGCTGTGTCTCTGTTAAATAAACAAACAAACAAACAAATAAATAAATAAATTGAAAAAAAATTAGGGCCCTAACAGACTGGAAGCAAAAGGAACAGTAAGCTGCATGCACTTGCAAGTGCTAACAGGAAGCTGGCATAGCTATGTTAGTGTCAGACAAAGTAGACTAAAAAAGAGCATAATATCACATGAAGTGGATCATTTCAAAATGCCCAAGAGAACTGGTTGTTTTTATTTTCCTACCAGCTTTATTGAGATATGACTGACTTATAACCTCATGTAAGTGATCATCTTTCTTTCTTTCTTTTTTTTTTTAAAGATTTTATTTATTTATTTGACAGAGAGAGAGATCACAAGTAGGTAGAGACAGGTAGAGATGAGCAGAGAGCCCGATGCGGGGCTCGATCCCAGGACCCTGGGATCATGACCTGAGCCGAAGGCAGAGGCTTTAATCCACTGAGCCACCCAGGTGCCCCAAAGAGATCATTTTTCTTTGCATTTCTGTGGTACTCCTAGAGAGGCTGATGAAGAAAAGTTGTTGAGTTGAAGAAAACAGCATTTCCAGAAGTGGGGGCAGTGTGGGAAGTAATGGTGGTTGATCAGTGGGTGCTGTTGGGTGGAATGAGAAGACAAGACAGCAGAACACAATGCGTGAAACTGAGATTCTAGATGCTAAAGATGTTGGTAATAGTCAAGGACAGAATTGTCTGTGGGGTGAACGACTCAGGGAGAGTGACCATTTGCAGGGATGGAGGTCAAAGAAATGGAGTAGCAAAGTCATTCAGTGAATTTAAAAATGTAGGTGGAGGATTAGCAGCATTAGAAATAGCACCATTCTGCAAGTCCTAGGGAAATGACAGGGCTAGGGCAGCATTGGTTAATGGGACAAATTAAGATGAAAGTCTGATGGAAAAAGGTTGATTACCATTGTCACCACTAACATGGGACAACCAGACACATGTGCATCCTAGAGGGCTGCCATAGGCAACAGTGCTATCCATAAAGTGCTCGTGACAAAAGGAATCAGAACATAATCAAACCACACAATCTCCCCTCCCCCAACTCTCTAGGGGAAGTCAATGATCAATGAAATTTTCACCAAGGAGACCCTGAGAATAAGAGGAGGTTCTCTGGAAAGGTGATATGTGTAATGGTATAAAAATAATATATTCTTATAAGTGGAAAGGCTGAGTCAGACCATATAGACTTAAAAGTTTTGGCAAATTTCGCCAAACTGCAGCAGCAGAGTATTGTGCTGTCCAAACAGACCTAAAGAGAGCCACATAGGTAATTGAAGTGTTCTAGTTTCATGTTAAAAAAAAAAAAAAACCCCTGTCCGTAAGCTTTAGGTGAGCTCCAGAGTGGTTATAAGGCTTGGGTGGCAACTGAGATGTTTCCGATCCATCCTGCCATGGGCAAAGTTTCCAGGATAGATTCATGAACTAGTCAGTCAGTGAGACTCCATTCTGCAAAACCTGTGGAAGGGTCTGGGAGACTTTCTCTTGGTGTTATGAGTCCTACGAATGATGAACCTGGCATGGTCAGGACCACCGTGTGCAGCATCAGCAGAAAAGCTACCCTAGGAAAGCAGAGCACAAACTCAGGGCAGGTATCTTGAGGTGTTGTGTAGAGGCTATATCACAGTGACTCCTGCACAAGCCCATTTTTTTTTCTCCCCACCCTACTCCCTTTGGCTACTTTCAATAGGTTTTTGTTCCTTGAACTAGGAGTCCTGATGGACATACAATCTAGTTTCCTTCTGTGGATCACCCTTGTGTGTCCAGACAGTGTCCTGCATCTCCCCTGGGGCTTCCAGTCTGTCGGTGTTGTCTCCACTGTGACCCTCCTGTTCCTCCTCTTTATGGCCCCCCATGCTACCCTTCCAATTCTATCCCCTCATGTCCTTTCCCCACCATACTCCTCTCCTTACTCCTCCCCCTCCTCCATTTATTCAGGACAGCACCCACCCACACCTGTAGTCTATGGATACTGGCACCCCAACCCTGGGGCAAACCACACATAAGCCCTATTTGTACCCCAGACTCTGGATCCTTGTTGACCTCTGTGAGACACTCCTCTGTGCTCTAACCACACAGCCAGCATGGTGCCAAGGCTCTCCTTAGGTCTCCCAGGCCACACTCATGAGCATTCAAGTCTTCCAGCTCTTGAAGGCTACCCTGGACTCTCCTTGAGTCTCCCAGGACCTGTCTGAGCACTAGCCATTCCTCCCCCCAACACCAGGCCCTTCCACCCCTCTTCCTGCTTCTCAACTCACTCCTGTGGGCTCTAGTTCTTTCCACAAAAGGACCCATACCCTTCTCTCCAGGGCTGACAACTTCAGATGGCTTAGGCCCATCCTGAGTCTAACAGCTCCCTCAACTCTTCCAGGACTGGATCCTGGGCCCTGGCCCCTCCCACAGGACACAGTCACTTGCCCTCCTCAAGCATCACCTCTTTGCCCCTGCTGCAGGACCTCCAGGATCTGGTGGCGGTCCCGAGTACTGGTCCCATTCCTTCCTGAACAGATCGCATGTGACCACCCAACAAAGTGACAGGCTCATATGTGATTTTAATGTTAACTATTCTAGTGAGTGTCTAGTTAAGGGGCATGGTGGTTTTACTTTGCATTTCCTTGATGAAAGATGAAGTTGAGCCCATTTTCACTTGCTCACTGACCATTTGGCCAACTTCTCTTGGAAGTGGTTATTTAAGTCCCCTCACCCCTTTAAAATAGACTTTTTACTGACTTGGGGGATTCTGTGTTCTATATGCGTCCTGTCAGGTGCATGGAGAATTATTACGTTGCCCAGTATGCCTCTGACTTTTTTCAGTCTTTGAGGTGTCACTCGATGAACAGAACTCTGTACTTTCGATGAAGTCCAACGTATAAACTTTTTATGTTTCGCATCTTCTGTGTACTAAGGAACACCGTCCACCCAAGGCTGTGACAGTAATCTCCCGTATTTCCTTCTACAAGTTGGACCGTCTTTTCTAAATTCTTGTGCCCACGGGGGGTGTTCCTGTAGGAGTTCACTAAGAGCAACACTAACGGTGATGATGGTAAGAACAACAGCTAATATTTATTGAGCATACACAGTATTCCAGATACACCGTCAGAGTTTACATGTACCAAACTCAGTCACCACAACAGCAGTATTAGGCAGGTGTGATTGTCCCCATCTCACACACAACGCACAGGGGTAACAAGGTCATTTTTCCAGTGTGTCACAGGAGTAAAGGGGTGGGATGGTGATGGTAAGGGAGGGTGTGTACCATGGCGGGACGCTCTCCCACATGGGTTACATTAGCAGAGTTATTCCCTAGAACAAATCTGAGATAGAGCTTGAATGGTGGAGGGAGGCTTCTATCCACCCATGAAACCAATTCAGCAAGACAAAAAACCCCACAAAAAACAAGTCTACACTTAGTGTGTTGTGATCATGAAGAAGTGATTTCTCCATTCTCCAAATCTGCCTTGAGCATGACTATTCTGAGATGCTATAAGCAAGCAGGAGAGTGACCAGTGAAGGCTTTCCCATGCTAAACTGTATCATGGATTTTCCTTGTGCTGTGGAAGGAAGGAATGCTGTATAGAAACTTCTGTCCTTTCTTTTCGTTCAAAAGGTTTATCAGCAGCGTGAACACTTGGATGTTCTCTAAGATGGTTCACGTGGTGACATGCCTTCCCACATTCCTTACACTCAAAAGGACTTCTCACCAGTGTGAATTTTCTGATGCTGTGTAAGTTGATGGCCATGACTAAAGGCCTTCCCACACTCTTTACACTCATAGGGCTTTTCCCCTGTATGAATCCTCTCATGTTTAACGAGGCTTGACCCATAGATGAAGGCCTTCCCACACTCCTTGCACTTGTAAGGCGTCTCACCCGTGTGGATTCTCTCGTGCTGGGTGAGGTGGTAGCCACAATTAAAGGCCTTCCCACATTCTGTGCATTTATATGGCTTCTCACCAGTATGAATTCTCTCATGTTTAACCAGGCTCGAACCCCAGCGAAAGGCCTTCCCACACTCCTTACATTCGTGAGGTTTCTCACCAGTGTGGATTTTCTGATGCTGGGTGAGATAATTGACTCGAGTGAAGGCCTTCCCACATTCCTGACATTCGTAGGGCTTCTCACCAGTATGAATTCTCTTATGCTGAACGAGGCTCGAGCCACAGATAAAGGCCTTCCCACAGTCCTTACATTCATAGGGTTTTTCACCACTATGAATTCTCTTGTGCTGAATTAGTTTATACACACGGCTAAAGGTCTTGCCGCAGTCTTTGCATTCATAGTCTTTCTCCCCAGTGTGAAATCTCTGGTGCTGAGTGAGTTCGTCACCACGTCTAAAGGCTTTCCCGCAGTCCTTACATTCATAGGGTTTCTCTCCCGTATGGATTCTCTTATGAATGACGAGGCTCGAACCCCATCTAAAGGCCTTCCCACAGTCCTTACATTCATAGGGTTTCTCACCAGTGTGGATTTTCTGATGCTGAGTAAGCTGATTACCCCAACGAAAGGCCTTTTTACAGTCCTTACATTCATAGGGTTTCTCACCCGTGTGAATTTTCTGATGCTGAGTGAGCTGGTAGCCACGACTAAAGGCCTTCCCACACTCCTTACATTCATAGGAATTCTCCCTAGTATGAAGTCTCTGCTGTGGTCTAACAGAGGTATTTTCTCTACAAGCAGGCGTTTTCTCACAGTTGATTATCATTTGATTGAAACAGCCCTCTTGAGGGCCCCGTGGTCTTTCACACTCACCTTCACACATCCAGTCAAGGCCAAGGGATTTACTTTTTCCATTTGAGTTCCATTTGGATAAATTCATTTCATAAAGGCCCTTTTCTGTAGGCAAACTCTTGGTCCCATATGGTGACTCTAAATCTGGAAAAAATTAACAGTTTGTTTTATTTTAAGGAAAATTAAAACATAAACGAACCTAACCACAACCCAAAAATTTCTCTGACAGAAATAAAACTTCTCTAGGAGAACAACACAAGTCACCTAGGGCTCTCATTAAATGTATGGCTCCACTGTACTTAATGAGGAAACATCGCAGAAGCTCCTGCTGAAGTCAGACAAGGAAGAGGAACCGCCTCTTAGCCCGCAGATTTCCTATCAGCTGCCATAATTAAGGAAAAAGCAATCGGAGGGGCAGATCTCAAAAACAGAACACAATGTGTGGATGATGTGATGATGCACCTGGACAAACCCAGGAAAATCAAATATAGAGCTAATGTGAAAAACAAGAAAATAACCTGGGTATAAAACTAACATTCTGAAGTTAATGTACCTGTCAGTCACATAACGAAAACAATTCTGGACAAAAAGACCCACCATCAAAGGCAATGAAAAGGACATTGTAGGAGTAACTGCAACAAACATGGTCAACGCCTGGGAGGAAATGTTTTGGGGGATCTGACCGTCAATGGGGACACTTAACTCCACCAGGCTGCAAAACCCAGAACGCACTTAAGTGCATGACTTCATAATGGTGCCAGAAAGTGTCAGATGATCAGCTTTGGGGCATGCGAGTCAACCAGCCCTTTATTACAAGAAATAAGTTTTTCCTTTAAAAACAACATTTTTATCCATTACGAACAGTGTCACTACATAACCAAGTAGCAGATACAGCACAGTTCTCTGTAAGAACTGGGAGCGCAAACAAACAAAGCAGTAACAGAAGGGCGCTCGGTGCATGTCCGCTGAGCTCTGGGTCTGCCTACTGGGTGTCGGTGAGGGCTAACTGCACAGGAAGAACCATACTGGATGACGTCCTGTGACATCAGAATGTAACAGCATCCAGGAAGGAGCATTAGCGAACATTAGAGAAAAGGAAAAGAGCACTCAAGGCTGGGATACCAACCACCTCGCAGGAGCTACGAAGGGCACGGGGTCATGTGGTCTGCACCCCTGCTACTCAAGGCGTGGCCCACGGACCAGCAGCATCAGCAACATGGGAAGCAGGAGTAAGCGAGAAGCAAACCAGTAAGAGGGGAATGGGACGAAGATCAGGTTCATGGTGGTGACTTCTTCCCCAGAGGCCATCCGTGGCCTTCATAGGGAGCTTTCCAAATGCCCAAGGGGTACACCCGTTCCTGCCTCACAGAGATGTTTACTGAAGCGATGGCTTGTCCCAGCCAGCCCAGCTGTCATTCTCCTCGGCACTGTGCTCCCTCTCAGCCATCAAGGCTCTTTCCCTTGTTCCCCAACACAGCAAGTCACATCTGGCTTAGAAATGAAAGGTCCTGCTTTCACAAAAAGAAATGTCACATGGTGTAGAATTTGAGAAAAAAATTATATGCTCAAAAGTTCTTTGGAGGAACGCCTGGGTAGCTCAGAGGGTTAAGCATCTACCTTCGGTTCAGGCTGTGATTTCCAGATCTTGGGATCAAGTCCTGCCTCTGGGGCTCTCTGCTCAGCAGGGAGCCTGTCTCTCCCTCTGCCTGCTACTCCCCAACCCCCCGCCATGCTCTCTCTCTCTCTCTCAAATGAATAAATGAAACCTTAAAAACAAAACAAAACAAAAAACACAAAAAAACCTTTGATGGAGACTTAGAAATTTATGTCAAGCTGAAAGTCAAAATGATGAGAATGCAGAAAAGAAAAGGGATTAAAGAACAAGCAACCAGAGAGGAAAGGTCTTATTTCAAATTCCGAGGGTCTTACCTTTGGAGGCAGGACAAGAGGGGAGGTGACAGTGTGGATTCTTGGTTCTGCCTCCCCTGTCTGATCAAGTTACTCCGTGTCTGAATAAACTCACCCACAAGTTCGACACAGCAATCGTGCCTACCCCACAAACTCGTGGGACTGAGGCCAAGTGTAGCAATCAGCCACTACTATTACGGCTGATACCTCTCTAATAGAAAAACAAGACATAGCCTGAGATGTATGTAAGATGTTTCCTCCAAACTGTAACTCAGAATTCAGGAATTGTAACTTTCCGCCTCACCTCAGGTACAAAGCACAGCCCCTGGAAAACGCCGCTTCGCTCCACTTCCAATGCAGGCTGGCTTACTAGAGGAAGTCAAGCTCCCTGAGGTGGCCCCCCAGAGTGCCGCAGACCACTAGCAGCAGTCGGGCATGAACACACCAAGCCGGGGTGCAGCTCAACTCTGAAGACGGTTAGAACTGGAATTCACCCTCTGGTCACTGAGGAGGAGAGGGGCTTAGAGGAAGGGCCCGGCCAAGCTAGGAAGAGGTGAGGAGATGGAGGTGTGTGATGCCCATTTCAGATGAGACAAGGCTCAAGACACTTCTTGAGAAGAGGAAGAAATTCAACCCCTTCTTGGAAGTCAGTCCTGACACTCGCAGTGGAGGGAGTGGACATTCCAGCGGACAGGGCAACTCACCCAGGGAGACCAGGTTACTGTAGTTCTCCAACATCACGTCCCAGTACAGGTCCCTCTGTGAGGAGTTCAGGCATGCCCACTCCTCCTGAGAGAAGTTGATGGCTACATCTGAGAATGTCACCAAACCCTGAAAACACAAACCCACACATCCCTGAGGAGAAGGACAGCACAGAGAGGGCTCTGCTCTGGGTTGGGCTGGACCCAGCAGCAGACCACAGGACTGTGAGGTACGTGGGGCACAGTGGGGACTGGGACAGAGCAGAGCCCCTAATGCTCCTGAAGAGCTCGCTGCTGCAGAGAAAGCGCACACCCTGCGCAACACCTCATCACCCCAAGCTGTCAGGAGGCACGAAACCATCCCGGGCACGGGGCCCGCTACAGGCCTGCCTCGTCACATCTCGGCAAGCGTGGATGCCTGCGGCACCTTTCCACCCTCCCAGGGAAGGAAAAGGCCTAGGCTTTTGATTCTGAAGTGTGAAGTGAGAGCTTTTATTTTTGAAACGAGGGTTTATGTGCCTGAATATTCTCAGCCTCAAGGTCATTATTTTGCCAAGGTTTTAAGCATTCTTCCTACGTGACGACAAAAGCATTTTCTTATTCCATTGCAGGGATGGACTGGACTTAATTCTTAGTTGTACACTTAGGTACAACCAAACATCTAAGGTTTTCCCCAATTCTGGGGGTATATGATCACCTACAACTTCTGCACTGGGTGGCCGTGACAACCCACTACCCCGGGCTTTTCTCTGCTCCTGATTGAGAGAACTGCTGTCAGACGCTGGCTGGTGTGGAGGGTGTGCTCAACAAGCGCCCTTCATATCCCCTGGTAACCTCGCGGCCTCTCAGCGCTCGGGCCCCCATCATAGTCCAAGCCAATCCCAAAAGCCTCACGGAGCTCCAGCTCTCACCACCACTGACCCGGAGAGCCGCCAACGTGAACTTTCCCTCCCCTCCGCCGGGGAAAAACGCCGGTGGAGAACGGCAGGGAGTTTCCGTTTTTGCATGCGGTCAAACGGGGACCAACATCTGCAACTCATAAACCACACCCATGACTCGTATTTCTCCCAAGGGACTCTCCTCCCCTCCTGCTCCCGCATTCCTCTTGACGGCAAGGTGAGCACAGAGGAGACACGGAATGCCCAGCTCGGGGGTGAAGAGAGCATTAGTCACACAGGTGGGCAGGGGCTATACGGCACTGCCATTCGCCAGAATAGGAAGAACCTGGCAGTGGGTCATTACATGGGCCTGGGATGGGCAGGAGGCTTCAGGAATATTTCACAAGAACAGCCACGGGACCTAAATACATTTTAAGAAGGAAAGAAATATATACTTACGTGTGCCATAGTTCTAGAATCAACTGATCTGTCCTCTTGGGGTTTCTTTTATCAAAGACACAAAATCCAGAGAAGCCAGAGATAGACGAGAAAAAAACAGGCATTAAAATAAGTGCACCTTGGTCCCCAAATGACTTAATACGAGCTTACTGGTCCTCCATCTTTGTTTCCAAGCCTCCCGACCCTGGCGGTTTCCTCTCCCACAAGACACACACACCAACATGAGGAATCCAGAAAGGATGAAGAAGGATGTGAACAAAACAGAAAAATAACCTTCCTGAAGCCCTGTAAAACCCAGCTGTGCACACAGAAGAGTCTTTATTTGTTTTTGCCTTGAAGTCATACCTACTTTTATCTGTTGTTTCTCAATGTAACTTAAAAACAATTTTTTTTTTTTTTGAAGTATGCTCTACTGCCCACATGGGGCTTGAACTCATGACCCTAAGATTGAGAGTTGCATTCTCCACCGAATAAGCCAGCCAGGCACCCCTCAACATGTTTTTTTCTTACCTGAACTATGCTGACACACAGTATTAGTTAGTGTCAGGCGTACAACACGGCGGTTCCACAAATCTGTACATTATACTGTACATGCCACAGGTGTAGCTGCCTTCCGTCACCACACGTCACCATGGACTGTGTTCCCTATGCGGTGACTTCCCTCCCCAGGACTCACTCCCTAATTGGAAGCCTGGGCCTCCTGCTCCCCTTCACCCATTTTGGCCCCCCTGCTCCCTGGAAACTATGTTTATCTGTTTTCTGGATTTATGGGTTTGTTCTTGTTTACGTTTGTTCGTATGATTTATTATTTAGATGCCACGTATGAGTGAAGTCATATGGTTTTTACCTTTCTCTTTTCACTGAGCATCATACTCTCTAGGTGCATCCATCTTGTTGCAAATGGCAAGATCTCATTCCTTTTTGTTTTTTGTCCCCTACTTCCAAGAGGTAATCTACATTATACCTGATAGGAAGGTCTTGGTTTTGACCAGTCGTAGGGCGGGAACTGACTACACCAAGAAGACCCACCAGGAGATTCAGGGTGGCGCTTTGGGTCATGCGGTATCAACTGGCCTGGGAACCGAGACTGACACGTAGATGAGTCAGCCACATCTGGATGATCGATCAGTGAACTGTGCCTAAGTGCTGAAGCCCCAGCGGAAACTCTGGGTCGTGAAGCTCGGTGACCTTCCCCAGTTGGCAATCCTCTATGCATACTGTTCTACATCGATGCCAACAGAGCACCCAGTCCCAACTCCAGTGGGAGAGGACACTGGAAGCTCCGTGCTGGGGATACTCCGGGACTTGAGTTTATAGGCTTGTTTCCCTGGCCGGGGTGAATCTACATCCTCTCCCTGTATTTACTGGGAACTCTGAGTAGAATGGCTCTCAAGGGACTTCTAGGAATCCTTCTAGTTCCAAGAGAGATATAAAACAGAAACAGAGAAACAGCAAAAAAAAAAAAAAAAGAAAAAAGAAAAGAAAAAGAAAAGGCCTGGGAAGGTCACGATCCCTTGTGCAGAAAGAGTAACGAGCAAAAACTGCTTGTGAGACTGGCCCATGACTGGACCTCCAGAGGGTCCCCGCGGTTCCCTGCCTGACAGGAGTGGCTCATGGCTCTTCAGCTGTTTGTATGAATGATGTGGTTTATCCTGCTGAGCCCGTGCTTTCCTCTGGGAGTCTGGAACTTTGGTATGTGCCAGAGAGAGGGTCCTCTGTGACTAATAAAAACCCTGGCCTTCCCCGCCCACATGAGCTTCCCTGGTGGACAAGGCTTCGAGGGTGTTGCTGTAACTTGCTGCTGGAGTAATTATGCGTGTCCTACTTGCCTGCACTGGGAGAGCGCGCTGGGAAGCACGTGCCTGGTTTCCTTCTGGTGTCGTCTGTCCCATGCACCTGTCCCTCTGCTGATGGTGCTATGTATCCTTTCATTGCATAAATCTTGGCCTTGGACAGGACTACGCGTTGAATCCTGTGAGTCCACCCAGAGAAACAAGAACCTGGTGGTGGTCCTGGTGACACCCAGACACACCCTTTGACCTTGCTTTTCTTCTTTTTAAGTACACCTCATGGGGTGTCTAAGAGGAGCAAGGCATTGTCCTGACATGTGTATGTGTGTGCGTTTCTTTTTAATTCATGAAACGACAGACTCTCAGAGAAACTTCTTTTTAAACAGTTTCCCTCTGAGGTATCTTTGCATTATTTTACTCACAACTTTTGTTTCCTTTCGCTTCCTAACCCCTAAAGCAACTCTTTGATGTCTACCTACACCCACATATGTCAGGGCACTGACTAGAAAAATGACTAAGATTCTGAAGGACGTTCTGTGCGTGCTGACAGCTATCTGGGTGGGAGGCTGAACTTGACTGAGCTTTTTCCTCCAGCCATGGCGTCCTGTGGAACCCTACACCACGGGACCCTGTAGGCTTCACTTTGCATCAACATCATTAGAGAAAACATGTATGGTGTAACACTTAGCAAACAAATTCCACTGTACTCCACACAGAGCCCATGTGTTCAGAATGATCCTGTCATGACCTGACAAGAGAATGATGTCCCCTTCCCAGCACCTCTCACGGCACAGTCACCTAGAAGTCTCCACAGGCCGTGACCACAGGCTGCCCTGGGCTTCCATTCAGTTTCCCTTTCCAGCTGGCTCATAAGAAATGGGCAGGGAACAACGTCTTCTCAGTCACCTGCTGTTCTAAGCACTGCTATTGTATTGCAGGCACTTAACAAGAGTATGGCTCGGCTGCAGCATTCTACTTTCTGGAGTTATCCCTTGGAAATAGGTAGAGTAGTGCACAAATATATGTATCAGAATGTTCAAGGGTTAGGTTCCAAAAAACTTTCTGAACTAAGTGTAGATTCATGTGCAGCTGTAAGCAATAATACCGCAGGATCCCGCACCCTTCCCCCGACTGACCCCAATGGTAATCCATCACAAATATGTAGTACGATGTAACGACCA
The DNA here is from genome assembly GCF_022355385.1 of Mustela nigripes. Classification (NCBI taxonomy): domain Eukaryota; kingdom Metazoa; phylum Chordata; class Mammalia; order Carnivora; family Mustelidae; genus Mustela; species Mustela nigripes. Next base: position 1,022,547 of record NC_081573.1, read on the forward strand.
GGACATTGATACTGATGTCAGCCACCAATTTTATTCAGATTTTCCAAAGAATCATTTTAAAAAATGAAAGAAAAAAAAAAGCAGAAATATCTCATATAAAAGAGATTAAATAAATTATGTCTGCTATAATTGTATCTAATGTGCTTACTAATAACGATACTGATTTATACTATTTGAGAAAGAAATTTAAGCTGAAGTGCTAAGTGAAGAAGGTAGGTTTAATAATGTATGCATAATGTGGGAGGAGAGCTCTTGGTGAAAGTAAGAATAAGGCTCTGTGGTCTGACTTTCAGGATGTGAATCTGAGCTCTGACCATTACTAACCTCATATTGTCTCTTCCCCGCGGAAGACTGGGGTTAGAAACAGCACCTGCCAGGTTAAGACTGCATTGAACTTTTAGGAAGATAATCTACATGAAACACAGTAATATCAACAGTTACTTAATACAATTTAGCAGTTATAATTGAAAATCAGTAAATTACACAACCCTTAATCTGATTTTATAGAAAAAACTCAAGCCTGCCTTCTCCTTTCTTCTTATGCTAAAACACGCACTCACAACTGTGGTCTCTATAATCCACACTAACTCAAAACTTTCAGAGCCTCTTAAAAACGAAGTTCTTTTATATTAGCATTAGCAAAAAAAGAAGGGTCTAAGACATATAAGGAGGAAATGTTCCCTCTCCATCCGCAGAGAGGGACAGACATGCTTCTGCATGGAAAATCCAGCTCAAAGAATGTAAACTGAGGGGCGCCTGGGTGGTTCAGTCTTTTTTTTTTTTTTTTTTTTTTAAGATTTTATTTATTTATCTGACAGAGAGAGATCACAAGTAGGCAGAGAGGCAGGCAGAGAGAGAGG